>NW_009622448.1:0-11764 GCF_000690535.1 Cariama cristata | reverse complement strand
CGTAACCGCGGCACGTCACAAACCCAACCCTCTCCCAGAAATAAATAGCTTCCTTCAGACAGCGATAAAAAAGCACAAGCTACCAAACCCCATCAGCTACACTAATCATACACCCAGCCCAACTGGGATTTTTCCGCACCACCACCAAGGTAGCTGGCCAAAGCCTGCTGGGGGGACCGGGGGAGAATGGTCATACCAAGTCTTCATACCGTTTCTATCCACAGCCCGTTGCACACCTCTGCGAGGCTCTTCCAAGCCTCCCACGGCACCCATACGACTGAGGGCTTTCCCTCATCCTTCTGACCCTCCGACACCCTTCGGGACTCTTGCTAAAGCACTGGATCATCTTAAATACACAGATACTAAATAGGAAAACAAACAGTGCCATTCATCCACCTGTGCTATGATGAACATTCGGCATACACATTTTTTATGCAGCAACCACCACTTTCACAACTGAAGAGCTTTACAGCGACGGTGGTAGGCTGTTCCCTGTGTGGAACAGGCAGCTGGCTATTGACTTACACCTCAGTATTCCCACAGAAGACAATCGGTGGGACTTCTAGGGTCTTCCTTTGTCCCACCTTCTGGTGTGGCAATATCAGTTTCATAACTTCATTTGCTTGGCCTCCAGGTCTGCTGTCAATCAAAGGCAGCTACTAGAAGCCTCACTTGCGGGATCTGAATCTTTTTCAAGCTGCATGCACTACTACTCTCTGGTTCAGATGTTTATAGCCCTGTTAAGTTTTTAGCAAGCGTGCTTGAGAACCTAACATGGACATCCAAACTTATTTTGCCCTCAACAGAATCTAATCCACATGCTCCAGTCACACGGTGAATCAGGTCAGTGCCTTGCAAGCAGCGAGGTTTGGCAGACTTGCTTCAGAGCCGCACTACCACTCCGAACAAAAACGCTCACGTAGGTGCAACCAGGGATACGCTCTGCATTCAACTGTGGTTGGAACAAATCTTTTTCCAAGCAGTTCAGACCTAAGACTAATGTCAGAAGGAAAAGTCATTTCCACCAGAAATATTCTAGGTCCAGTCTTATGAGTTTCCCCATTTACAAAGAAGGTTAAAATCTAGCCCTGAAACAATTAACCTGGGTATCAAGCACCAAATCAACATGCACTTGATGTCTGCTTAGCTCAGCAGAAAAAAAAAGTACTCCTGGCTGTAGGAAGGTAACCGAGCAGCAGCCTACCCTCTTTCAGCAGCACAGCCTACCAAGGGGCATCCGTGAGCCAGGATCTCTGCTCCCTTCCTCCGGCTGCCAGGAGGACCAGCAAGACCAGTTACTTCTTTCCCATGTTCAGTTCTGTTCTCTTTAGAGCACTTCGAGGTAGACTAAAGAAATTGTCATAAAAAGACATTATGTTCACACACAATGCAATGCCTAGAATGAAATGCCAATTCTTAAGTTTTGTTAATTTACTATATGGTCCTTGACTAAATATTACTGTAAAAAATATATGTATAAAGTCTCTCAGGCCTCTTTTCCTATTTTCACCGCTCAGAATTAAAAAAGCAGACATAATTCCAATCTCTTAAACAAAAATGAATAAGTGAGACTAGTTAGGAAAATAAATGTCAATCGTGTGTTTTTCCATTCTCTCAGAACAATTTATGTACCTTTCACTTTTAAAACAAAAGTTTCATTGTCTTCACAGTGAAAACTGAGCTCTTTTCCTGCACTCTTCATTGAATAATTCTATTTCTTGACTTCAACTTTATTCTAGTACAGAAAACCTAATTGAATGAAGACAGCATTGGTCCCGTTTCTTCCAGAGACTGCCAAAGCAGAGACACTGCAGCCCAGCATGCTAATATCCATACCAGATAATGAACGATCATGCCATGATCATTCATTAACAGAGCGGCCTATATTCAACAGTGTGGCCATTCTTTTACCAGCGGCTGTGAGGTGCAAGGCAGGTGAAGTAGCGATGCGAATATTTTCTTTCATCCCCAACCATACCGAGAGCACGGATTTCATCGGCTGTCTGCTGACAGATGCACCACTGTGTATTCCATGTCCTTACTTGTAGGTTACTCCTCTGATCTTTAACAGGATCCATCGGGGCTTGCCAAACTTCAGCTGCTCAAGTCTCATTCACGCTATCTCTTCTCACAGGAGTCGGTAACGCTCATCACAGGAAGCCATGTAAAATTCAGCTACAAGAGCATCATATACTTACTGAAATCCAAAAGGGACAAAATCAGCCCTCAGATGACAGCGGGCAGATCTCAGTTTCAAGAAAAACAGCAATCACACACTTAAGGGTGAAATATAACCTAGGAATAAATCCCTAGTGCTGGGAATAACTGGGAACGATTTCTAGAGCCAAATACCTGCTTTTATCATTTTGTATTTTCATAGGTTTCATATCGAGTTTCTCTCCTTTTATTCAGCAGCACAAAATTTATAACAGTGGGAGCATCATTATTTGTTATACTTCCTTAAAGGCTCCATTTGATTTATGCAGTCAGCAAACCAAAACAAAAAACCCCCCCTGCTTCTAAATTTATGAGTTAGTGCTACAGGCTGTCAAATTTTTTTTTGCACAAATGTATCGAAGTGGCTAAGAGATAATCAACTCTCTTCCAACATTAAGATATTTTAATGCTATTTCCCCTAACAACTCAGGTTGATGCTGTAAGTTGTCACTTCTATACTGTATAGGACTTTCTGGGCTGCATGGGCAACCAAAAAGGTTGACATTGTTTATGGGTAAGAAGCAAGCGTCTTCCCACGAGAGATGTAGACTTTCTAACCAGAACAGAAAGGCAGAAATGCTGGGGGCAGAACATCCTTGTAAGTACATTCCAATCAGGATTAAGGCTTACAGGAAACATCCTATATAAAGTTGCTGTATAAGACTAGTATGATCACCCGTAGAAACGGAAAGCAGCTATGAAGAACTGAATTATGCCCTTCTGATGAATATCATCTTCACTGCTGTCATGCCCTTAAGACCCAATTAACTCACACCGGATAATGACCAATGTCCTGAAAATATGCTCTTCGTTGAGAGTACCTCAGATTTGGCCATCAAAACCTTAGCTAGGCTAATCAACCAGTCCACTGCAAGGCTGATATAATTAGCAGCAGGTCTACTGGTAAGATACCAAGTTTTAACGCTTCTGAGTGAAGTTGTAAGAAGATACTGGGGTTAAAGATCTATCACTGTACTGTCAGTACACTTGCACTTTAAAAAGCAGGTCGCCATAGATTTTTCAAGAATGTGGCTCTTGCATTTCATCACTTAACGTGGTACTTTAGGAGCTTTCTACTAAAAATGGCAAGTTTCCGATTTACTTCGCATCAAATTCATTAAGATGTCTCTAATTTTCACTAGTTAAGTGAAATGTGCAAGAGGCTTGATCTACAACATGAAAGTCTAGATCTACGACAACGTAAATGCATTAACGAAGACAATGCATGCTCTTGGTTAATGGTGAAGACACCTCATCAGCACCATTTTGGAGAACGTGATGAACGGCAGATGCAGTGGAAGTCACAAAGCAGTCGTCAACTTCTAAGCTCATAAGAAATTAGGTTACCTTGGACACTCTTTTGAGCTCCTGTGCACACTTTGAGTACAGTTTGCAGTGTGATACCGAGTACTGTGGAAGAACTTGAATGAATTATAACACACATCTTACTGTGTTACTGTCTAGATTACTATCAGGTTATTAAATTCACTTTTCTGTTTATTGTACTCATCAATATACTAAGCTTCAGGCTCATTGAATTTGAAATTTATAACTACTTTGGAGAGATTAGATAACTCCTCTTGAATCTTAAATCAAAATATGGCAGGCTCCTAAATAAACAAGAGCATTTCCCAAAACATTCTACTGGAAGGTAAAGAATATTTCACATGGACCTTGATTTCATTGCAAAAAGTCATAGGAATCATAGGAAAATTCAGGTCAGAATGACACAGGAGGTTTTTAGTCCAACCCCTGCTCAAAGAAGGGCCACCTGTGAGCTCAGACCAGGTTGCATAGGGCTTTATCCTGCTGGGTCTTGAAAATATCCATGGATGCATGGGTGGACACTGACTCTGCAACCTCTCTGTGCAACCTGCTCTGCTGCCTGACTGCTGCCATGTCCACCAGCGCCTTTTCTGCAGCCCCAGCCAGGGTCATTGCACTGCTCCTTCCTTCCCAGATGCAGGACTTTGCATTTGCCCTCGTAGACTTTCATAAGGTTCCTCCCAGGCTTTTCCTCCAGCCCATCTAGGTCCTTCTAGATGGCAGTCCTCCTCCCAAGCATATTGACCCATTCTCCACAATGTGGCATCATCTGCAAACATGAGAGCGTCCTCCATCATGTTCTCCAAGTCACTAATAAATATGTTAAATGGGACAGGTCCCACTACAGACCCCTGTACTACTCCACTCGCTCAGCTTAGGCAAATTACAGCCCTACCTGGATCTAGCTCCTAGGCCTGCCCACCCAAATAGATGTTTTTAATACATCTAGTTAACCACCCATCCCTCACCTGGACACAAGAATATCGCAGGAGACCACATCAGAAGTGTTGCTAAAGTGCAGGTAAATGGCACCCACTGCTCCTCCCTTGTCTGCAGACCAAGTCATTTTACCACAAAAGGTTGCTCAGGCACAATTTACTCTTGGTAAATCCATGCTGACTGTTTTCCCCAGTCACCCTTTTTTTCTTTAATCTGCCCAGAAATGTGTCATTCAGCTGTACAATAGATCTAGAAACATATAGCTTTTTTTTTCTTCTATTGTATCAACTCAACACTCATAATAGTAGTCCAACAGACTAGGTGAGCAGGTGCTAAGAACGGCAGTAATGCACTATTTAAGGAATTCACACTGCTCTATTCTTTGCATAATAGTTCAAATTCAAAACACTCCTGCCATTTCATATTATCACCTACCTTTAACAAAGAAAAAAATTTGCATAATAGTTCAAATTCAAAACACTCGTGCCATTTCATATTATCACCCATCTTTAACAAAGAAAAAAACCTGGTAAAACATTATCTTTATCTGATGTGTGCACGCAAAGCTTGGCTGAAGCCTTGCAACTAGTTTACACTTGTGACCCTTAGAAATGTATAAACATAGGAAAATTCTGCTTCCAACTGATCTACCGAGGGAAACTTCAGTATAGGCCTATCTTTAAGTGTCATGTTCCCATTTACTACCAGTGATTTCACGTATAAATCAAAGCCTTTCTGCTTGAAGTACTGAACATTCATAGCCTTTAAACCAACAGATAATCATCATTTTGTTAATGCTTCTTGAAGCCACTAATACCCCAAAAGTAAACACTTCAGATCAACTGAGAGGCTTGTGAATAAATACGAATTTGTAAGTATCAGCATTTATGACTAATGCAGCTTACTATCATATCAAAAGAGCAGCGTCGGGTACTGTAGCTGCTTACTTCTCGTTGCTACAGCTAGCAATGTAACCCCACTAACTTCAAGGTTACTACGTGACAAATAATGTAGCAAATGTTGTCTTCCAAGTCAGCAAACTCTTTTAATTAGATCACATGGAAGAGCCATGATTTCAGTCCTTAAGTTAAATTGGTCTACTTTAAGAAGTCAGACTACTTGATTAGTGAGTGGTCCGTATCTTCTTAGAAATAGCAATCAAGTCAGTATGGGAGAGGAAAAAAAAAAGAGAAAAAAGGTTGTGTTCAACAGGAGAATGTCAGGGCTCTTCCCTGCATATGAATGTTTGCCAGTAATGTCAATCAAGCCTGTAAGTTTGCTCAGGACCCTAAGGTTAAGTACATATGTAAATACTTGCAAGATCAGACCTTCACGGCTCAGCCACAGAGAGGTCAGTATAGCACATTCATATATTGTTGGGGTGCTACGCTGACATCTCACATATTAAAAAAAATGCCAGAACAAGTTGTGTGTCAGAAATAGGCCAGAAGACGGACACAGCCACTCTTTCATGCATACAGCCCACTACCTCATATTTAAAGAGAACAATAAAAGCAGTAAAACAGGAGAGAAAAAAAAAGAATAAGACCAAGACCTATATTTATGATCACCAGAATCGCATGAATGAAGATAAAACAAATTTTTAACAGGGGAAACCGCAGTTTTCCAGGAACTGTAGTTTCAGAAGGTATTTGAAAAGGGACCACAAAACACATACGGGAAGAGATAAAAAAGAACATTTCACTGTCTTGTCTCTAACACATGTTAAACATAAAACGGGAGGGAAAGCCAAGGCAGCTCCGACAGGCATGCTACAAGTTCAAAATTAAGAGCTCTGAAAAAGCTGCAAACATTCAACAAACGACAACAACTGATGTCACACACGATCTGTGTTGAACAGATTGATGTATATGTAGATATGTTCATCAGTAGAATATCTTTTGATCAGAAAAGGAAGAAAACCCCTTCAAGTCTTTTAAATTGTTGAAGGGATGGATAAAAGGGACAGTAAGAGTAGCCCTACTCTTCATAGGTCATAACAGGGGCTTGTCAAAGCCATCTGCACATTTTACAGAGGAGGATCAGTAATTCCTAGAAACCCCATGCAAGTACATCACTCAACATATATGCCGCCTCGGATATTCAGGAGAATCATGTTCCCAAAGTGCAAATGATGGCAGAATCTTATACAAATATTAGCCCCCAAAAAATTCATCTCCCCAAATCCAACTGAAACACAATCCTTGCCTGGAGAGCAATAGGACCTAAGAGCTGCTTTTCCTCTCTAGGTACATCTTCACTTGCGACTAGAACAAGCTCTGCCCAGGTATTCCTTGCAAGCACTTTGTCAGTACCTACGCTGAAGATATTTCTTCTCAAAATAATATCTTTTATTGTGGACTAGAACTTCCTGGGGAAGGTGAAGGACTGTACCAGTATTTGTCTACAAACGTCACACATTATCACACGAGGAAGCCTGAAACACAAGTGTCAGTTGGTATCTGCTAACAATATGTATCGCGGTGAATGCAGAACACCCCTTCGCTCCTTCCTCCTCGAAAGACAAGCGGGTAGGTATATTATGGGACCAAGGCTACTTAAGGTCACACAACTTGAGATACGAAGTCATATGAGCAGAAAGAGAGTTGAATTTCTCAGAGGGTAACCATACGCTCACAGCTCCCTAGCAAAAGCACTTTTCGGCTGATTCTTCCACTCTACAGTCCAAAGTACCATTAGACCATAAAGGCCCAAGAGATCAAAGGAAAAATAGTGTCACCTCGGAGAATCTCACATTTCCTGATTGCTCCTCACAGACGGGCTCCTACAGCCAAATTCCACCAAACGGCAGGAGCACAGCTCAGCAGCAGTGCCTTAACGAAGCTGAGGCAGAAGAAAGTACTTCGGAGCACAGATACCAGCTCTGTTGTATTTCTCCACCGAAGACTCAGCCTCTGTTCAAGTCAGAGAGGATTTTGTACAGTTTGTTCCTGGCACATTTCTGGCTCAGTTTGTACCACCATCAGGGTTTGCTGGTAGTGGGTAAAGATGAAACAGAGAGATGGGAAGAGTTCTCAAGCCCTTCTGCAAAGTCAGCAGTAGCAAGTACCTAACAGGGAACTGAGATAGCAGGGAGAAACTCAAGCTTTCATAAGCATAAAACCTTGGGCACGCTGAAGAATTATCAATGGGTAATTCCCAGCGAGGACAGCAAGGCAGGCAGGAGCTTTCATGCCTACTGCTGGTGGAGTGCGGGAAAAGGAGGAAAAAAGAGACTGTTAAGACTCCAGCCCATTCAGGCTTTCTCTTGTGAGCCTTTTAGACTACCAGGAGCCCCCAGCGGCAAACTCCTGTGGAGGAAGAGTTTGTGAATTTCTCTGTAATTCCACTTGGATATTTGTGGACCTGTCAGAAGAAGTCTCCAGAAAGAGACAACTGGTGTTCCCTTTGCTTAGAAGGTCTCATCTCATCCTGTGGTTTAGGCTGAGTAAGTGGGCTGCCGAGCATCAGAATTTGAGGCTTCATTTCAGCATGTCTAAAGGAGGGAACGAAGGACTGGCAGGAGAAGAGCCAACAGAGTCTCAAAAAAATTCCTAATCTCTCAGCCTCCATTTTAAGCTTAGTTCTGTTTTAGTCACCAAAAGGAGCAGGTCTTGAAAAACAATTATAGTGCCTTCATTAGGGAACCTACCTCCTTCCATGAAGAGTGCAAGAATCAGGAACTTCCACAAAGCTTTAGAATATAATTTTGCTTGCTCACTGATCACCTTGGTCAAACAGCAGAGCTGCCGCTAGCACCAAAACTGGCATCACACTGGTCTCACCTCTTGCTTGAAGTCATAGTGGGACAGGTGATCTCCAAATGGTGAGCAAGAAGGGTGATCCTTCTTCTACTTCCGAGGATGACAACCTTTAAAAAGAAGTTTTCCTGAAATAGTCCTGGAAGCAACGCTACCAACCTTATCTAGTTCAAGATTTAAATGGCTACCAGGAATTGCACTCTCTACTCCTCAGCAAGAGGCAGAGAGCATCCACATGAACTTGAGAAGCAGCTGCGACACACACCACCAGGTTAGAAACCTGCCAGGAATACCAAAGCCATATGATGATGGCCTAGCTAGAAATCAGACACATTGAGCTTTGTTCCCAGGAGTGGCAGGAAGGGACTCCGAAGAGGGAATCTCCCAGACATCCAAATGTAGGAGGTTACGAGAAGACCCAGAGCTGTACCCGGAGTCAAAGAAAAGGAAGGACAGCTGAATGACGTACGCCACAGGCCGCGAGGAACTGAAGAAAGGCACTGCCTATAGCATGTATAGGAGGGGGGTTGTACACATAGTGGCTAAGAGGAGCATCTTCTGGCTTTCAGGCCTCTTCCAAAGTTACAACACAGTAAAAACACATCCTAACAGACACTTCAGGAAAAATAATTTCTGACTGACAATAAGGACAAGAGACAGAGTTACAAAGACAGAATTCAAAAGAGAATACAGTAACTCCACCAAGAATTACAGACATGGGAAATGTCAGCAAACAAGTTCATGCTGAACTCCAGGAAGATGGGGATGCAGGCGTACAAATAATTCACCGAGTAGAACAGGGAGTGTAAAAAGAAGGAAAAACAGTGATTTTGCACAAGATATAAGGTAAAAAAGTTAAATAGAAATGCAACAAATGAGCAGAGAAAAGCCATGATGAAGTTCATAGGAATGACTTTGCATATGAAATCAAAGCTAATAACTGAGACAAGAAAATTATACCTATCCTTGCAAATCAAGGGAAAGCACACAGCAGCAGGAGAGCAGGCAGTCCCCAAAGATGAAATATTTTATGCATATGACAAAACTAAAAAGAACGAGAGGAGTTTTAAATCACAGGCTAGTATCAACACCAAGGACATGTTTGTGTGTAGCGGGCACAAAATAGATAACACAAGTAAATGGCTCCAGAGACACCAAGGGAGAGCAGAATTACATCCTCACCTCTTTGCTAGAAAGAGCCAGGGAAGTAAAACAAGATAAAAGAAAAACAACATGAATCTCCAACTGAGAGTAGAACTATGTACAGGAACATACGCTTCTTGCCCACCCAAAGATTACACTGTTACCTGACGAGGTATGAGCATTACAACACACATATTTCCATAAAAAGATTCAGTAAATTCAAAGGTTATTTAGCTTTATAAGCTGTAAAAACATCTTCTGAAGTTTTCAACTCCGCAAACTGTGCTGCAGTCGTCTAGTAGTCAGAGTTGGTTCCCACTGAAACCGTGCTAAAAACACACCTCCGCCCTGAGATCCTCCAGCGAGGAAGAAGGGACCTTTCAGCACGCGTTCCGGCAGCTCCCAGTGCCCACAGCTTTCGTGCCAGGGTCGCTTCTGCTGAGGGAATAAATGATCGCCCAAACTGGGGCTGGTGGGGTGGGAAACCTGACAAGTAGTTAAACTCACACCGTACCACGGTAATAATTTTCAAGAGTGGGAAGTTGTGCATAGGCCAACGGACAGAGAAGACTTTAAAGTAAGGTCACTGCTAGCACAACTACAAGGGAAAAAAAATGATCAAGGGATATATTGCTGAATTCTGTAAAACAGTCTCATAACAGAAAAGCAGAGCATCTGAATGAGAACATGAGCTGTTAAACCAGTTTCAGACCACTTCAAGGTAACAGCTAGGAAAAAAACAATTAAAAATTAAAAAATAAATATACAAAGCAAAATTTCTAGCAATTCCACTTGTATAGTCAGACAGTGCAGAAGACACTTTGACACTCAAGAACATTTTAACTCTCAAGCTGATTTGAAAAATACTTCAGTGTTACACACGGTGAGACCAAACACTCTGGCTGTATACTACAGAACACTTCTTAAAAGTTTCTCAGAAGTATGTGCGAGCGACTCTGAAAAAGAAACCCCTCTCCAGAGGCTCTAGGGATGCAGTACGGTCCGCAGCAGGGCCACGACCGTCCCAGACTCGCTGCAGAGCTGCGATGCGCGTTGGGGTGTCCACACTAAGCCACAGGCTACAGCCATGCTGCAGCACGCAGTAGATTTCCAAGCGTAGAAGGAATCACCCATTTCACCACAAAAAGCACGCAATAACATCATTATCACAGACTATTATCTAGACACCTGGGAACTAAAAAAAACCACCACCCCAACCCTGTCAGACATTACCTCAGTGACCACTGTAATCAAGGCAATGGACCGTTGGCTCAGCCATGTTATCTGAAAATGTGAAGTATCATTACAGTAAACTGAGCTCCCTTGTCTTTGCGTGATTTACCTGGAAACGGGAAGTCGGGCATATCACGCATCATTTCCATAACACAGAAGTCAGTCAAATGGCAAAACTGAATAGCCGTTAAAACAGTTATGGCTATTCAAGATGAGAAAGAAAACGTGTGGCAGATCATTCTTAGCTGAAGCAGCTGATAAAATACTGCAACGCCAGAAGCAGCAAGCGTAAGGCAGCTCCTGCGTGACAGCAAGACGTGTACTCTGCCATCTGCCCAACATGCCCGACGGTTTGCGCAGCGCTCAGATGCGCAAGAAGCCCCCTCCTAAAAACAGCCGAAGAAAGGGCAGGTGCCAAAAAGGTTAAATGCTTGCTTTAATAGGACAACGTAGACCTTATTGGTTGTAACAGGACATTAAACAGCTTGTGTCTATAAAGTATCTATCTTATGCTCCTCAGTGGTTTTGACAGAGCTCTCCCACAGGAGACAAGTTTACCAATATGTAAGGCCCATGGCAGAACAACACATAGCATAGATTATTTTTTTCTGGAAACGCTTGATGAAAGCATGAGAAAGCTCAAAGCAAAGGAGAGAGCCTGGATGTTAAAGTGTTTTGGCTATCTCCCTTTTAACATTTAACAATTATTAAAATGAGAATAACAATTAAGAGAAAAAAAAGAGCTACAATTAATCTGAAAAGGTGAGAAAAGGAAAATAATTTTAGGCCAGAAACTGGATTTTATTAAAGCTATTTTACTAGAAGCGTATCATTATTTTCAATCCAAAGCTTCCATAAAGCTTGAGACAAAATAAAAAAACTCACCATTTAAAAGTAGGTATAACCACCCCATGATATATACAGCACCTAAGAAAAAACGTAAATGTATCGATGCTTTATTTACTCACCACCTTGTATACAGTCTCACTGGATTATTAACTAACACATGAAAATGTCCAGTGTACTTAACTAATTAGAGCAGAAGCTAGATGATGGGATCCCAAACTCAAGCCTTGGGCTGCGTGAAGACATACCCTCAATATGCCGCTGAAATACAAAGACAGTGCTTGTAGGAGATGCAGGTT
>NW_009622447.1:34183-52016 GCF_000690535.1 Cariama cristata | reverse complement strand
GGAGAAAAAGTGAACCCTCTGGAAAGCAACCTCGAGTTTTTGGGAAGTTTGGAGTCCCGCTGCACGGGGCTTAATTTCATCCAGATGTTTACGCAAGGGTCTGAGCATCTTTAGGGCATGTGTTTAAGGGTTGGATCCTCAGGTTGAGTGCTGGTTTTCTGCCCAGGGAAAAGTTTGATCCCACAGTCTGGTAAACAGCAACACCAGACGAGCATGAACCTACCCACAGCCAGCACCGCCTGCTCCCCCCACAAAAGCACAGCACAAACAGATTTAGAGCCCACTTCTGTCTGAAACCAGAGGGAACGATGCAGGACCCATCAGCGCACAGACCGACTCGGGTAATAAAACCCCACAAGGGCAAGAATTGTATTTTCTGTTGAGAACAAGCCTGGGGAGAAGATTGCAGCAGCCCCCCAGCAGCGGCAGCACATCACCCCAGACGTAGCGCCTGCCTCCAGGGTCAGGCAGTTTTCAGAACTCAGCTTATATTCCTTGTTGTACCAAGGGAAAGGTGACCCTGCAGCTTCCTTTAATTCTCCTCTCCAGCTCCACACTTTTAGAAAAAAAAAAAAGGGGGGGGACACCTGGAAGTCACCAGGGCCACCTTAAACGCAACCGTAACTCATGAGAAATGGCTGCATGGGCGCAGTTTTTGTGAAAATGCCTTTAA
Source organism: Cariama cristata (assembly GCF_000690535.1). Lineage (NCBI taxonomy): Eukaryota > Metazoa > Chordata > Aves > Cariamiformes > Cariamidae > Cariama > Cariama cristata. The sequence continues at coordinate 51,343 of NW_009622447.1, read as the reverse complement.
CCACTTCAGTCAATCCTCCCGGCCACGTATTACAGCTGGACACAGCAGCCCGCACAGACCAGAGCCCCCCAACTGCACCCATGGAGCTCAACAAGGAGCTGACATTTGGTTGCATCTTCTGCGGTACTTAAGATTAATATTTAAGCACATCAAAGTATAATGAAGAATTCTAGTAACACTCAACAGCTGGGTTTGAGGTTCTCCCACCAATTGTTTTCTACCACCTGTGCAAATGAAGACCATTAACCAGCCTTTTTTCCAGCAACATGACCAGATCAACGGTATCCAAAACTCAACCACATGCATGCAAAGATTTTCATCTTGAAAAAAAGATGTGACTTAGCAGGTTACAATTTTTCATTTTTCTTTACTTATCAACAGGCACTTTCTAAGACGGAGGGCCTTTGAGAAATTAATTTCCATCTGAAAACAAACAAGGGCTGAAACAGTTTGCAGAGGAACCCATCTTTCAAGGACGTTTCCTTTTAAATTGCACAATGTGGCTCTTAGCAAGGAAAATAAATAAAACTTAATCCCTCTGCATTCCAGCTGGCATTTTTTTCCCCAAGCTAGAAGCAAACAATCAATTTAAAGAAAACTCAGACTATGGTCAATTAAGGAACTGTATACCATTTCATTTATAAATACCAGATACCTATTCAATTGACTATTTCGATCCAATTAAGTCAGTTTTACATTTTAAATTCCTAAGAATTAAATCATTTATCCACATCAGAGTCCTAGGCTTTTCACATCTGTTGCTGCAAAATTCTGCAGATCACCTGGTCTTTGGCCGTTGTATTAGCCAAGAGAGTTTCAGCTACCAGATTTATTTAAGGATGTGGATATAAGCCTCGAGGAAACAGCAACCACTGGGAAAATTTGTGTCTAATTACTTGTAACACATAGAAATCTTTTTCCTTTTCTTTGGTTTTTAAATTTGGGTTGGTTGCTTATGCATATAAATTGTTTTTCTTTTACATCTTATCTCTTTAACCAGGAAGGTCATCTTGAGGTTTACATGTGTGCCAGATATGCTCTCCTAGCATTGTTTACTACACTGCTGGCACCCAACCCCTGCTTCTCCCGGGGCTTTCACCCACTTCCCAACCTCCCTTTTTCCTCCTGACTCCATCTTCTTCATCCTGGTCATCTCTATCATTGAAAAGGAGAAAAGTGAACCCTCTGGAAAGCAACCCCAGGCTTTTCGGGAAGTTGTAGAGAGCTCATCAAGTTTTGCAGGCTACCTTTTTCTTTAAGAGACAGTGTTTGTTTTCAAAAGAATAATCAATACCTTAGAGCCACAGAATACATTTGCTGAGTGGTTTATCAACTGAATCATAACTTCCTTTATGAAAACAGATGAAATTTCCCTGGCCAGAGTCTCCATGTCGGCACCAGGCATTCCCAGGCACAGCCGTCCGGTGCTGCAGAGCTAAACTGCACCGAGGAGAGAAGTCACCGCATCCCTAGCCTCGGACTCTTGCAGGATGCTAGTAAGTAAAATAGCGATAGTTAAAAGAAATAGGCATCGTCAAAAAGAAAACTGCTATCTTCGGGGTTTGGGGGGGTGAACTGTGATCCTTTGTGTCATTGAACATGCATTCACAAAAATGGGGACCAGTTAATTTCTAAACTCAGTATTGTAACACCAAGAAAAACTGAGTTTAAAATTGCATTTACTGACACCTTTGTAAGTGCAAGCAAAGCCAAAGAGATTAGTTTGTCAATCTTTCCCACAAATATTTTTGTGGGGCCACACCACAGGCAAGACTTAGAATAAGCAATCCTTACAGGACAGACTTAGCTAATAGGCAGCAACTCCAGACACTGCAGAGATGGAAGAGTAGCACTGGAAAATTGTTTAAGGGTCCCTTCATATAAATTGAACACGTGGGAAGAAAAAAAGCCAGCACCAACCCATCAGTCACATCTGCAGCCCTCCTCAGAGCAGCGTAAACCAGCAGTGGTCCATGGACCATTCCTTCTTGAGAACTTCCAAGCTGACGATCACCGCGCCGTGCTGACGTCCAGCCCGCTTCAAACCGAGCGGGCTTCCTGCCCTTTGCTCTCCTGACCCACACAAAATCCAACAATATCAGTTTCACTCCAATGTGGTTACTTTCATTCTCAACACAGCTGGCTTCCCAACAACATAACATGCTTAAAACAGCCAGTTCTCCTTCCCAAGTGTGGGTTGGTTTTTTTTCTTTTCAGACACCGATATCAACTTTCTTGTTTTTTATATCTTATTTGCTAGAGACAATTTGAGTTTTGAACCAACTGAAATAAAACTCCTTAACTGTCCCTGCCAGTTAGGAAAAAACATTACAAGTTTGTTCCCAAACATTCAGATCACTTAAGCCCAAACTCGGGTCTATTTTAGGAAACGGACTAAGGTAACTTAGAAATTGAATTTAAAATTAATCAGGAAAGAAAGGGACTCGGAATGAAGTGGTTTTCCCATGCTGGAAAACCTTGTGCATTTCAAGAACTCTGTCTTGGCATAAAATGAAGAGCTTCACTAGGAACAAGGAAGGAAACAGATTCTTCTGCTGCAAACAGCCAAAAGCCAAAGAGGCTGAGAGCAATGCAATTCAAACTAAGGCTTTCATATCAAATTCCTAGCCACATCCGAGGCTATCCCTGAGCCCAGAGCAATGGACTTCATAAATCAGCAGCGCTGGGATACTCGATAGGACTGACAAAACACACACCATGTGATCAGTGCCTCCCATTTCCAACAAAAAAACAACCAGCCATAAAATTCCCAACTGTTCCCATTATATCACCTAGCTGGAAGCATCTTTTTGAGTCCAAATATTCGTCAATCACAGCACCATCAGGAGTCCACATGAAAATGATTTCAAGCCTCAGCCTAGTTATACCCTGATCATAAACACTCAAAAAGCATTTTTTCCCATTTACTCATGCACAGCTGCAGAGAAAAAGAAAATCAACTCAAAGCAAGCAGTGTCCAAGAGGGAGTTTCTGCACCAGACAAAGCTCAGAGGTCAGGAGCGTTCACCCAGATGCTCTACGGAGCACCGAGACAGAAGGTTCATTTCATTCCTTTCCTCCCTGCTCCCCCATAGCAGCCTTCTCCCTTTTTCTCCTGTTCCCCTTCAAGTTACACAGCTTATTTCTGCTGCAAGATCTAACTTGGCGTGAGTTTTGGCAGTTCTCACTTCATCCCTGAACTTCCCGACCCGTAGGATACAGCCTGCTTGGCTTATCAGTATTTATTTCCCACCCACCCCCATTCCTTGCAGGCTTATTTTTAACTTCCCTCTAGAGCTAGTTGTCCCTAGTTTTTCAGAAAATGGTACTCTGTTAGCATTTTTTTAGTTGGGGAAAAAAAAAAAAAAACACACAACACAAAAATTAAGCAAAAATGAACACACACATCTTGAACTTTCTAGTCCAGCAGATTCTACCAGCCAGTTAGCTCTGCCTCACGAACCCTGCAGCAACGTACACACTCCATCACGGCTTGCTCTTACAAACAACTCTTTGTAACGATGTTGGCACCCAATGAAGGTAACTGCCATCTTTCAAGAAACGCCCTGTTCTTATGAACTCTCCAAGCTAGCAGCCTCCCCTCCTTTCTCTCCTCTCTCTCTTGAAAATACCCTTCTTACAGTAAAAAAAGGTCCATCAGCTGTTTTCATCTCATCATGCCCCTCTTGCCAGAATGCAGAACTCTGCTAAGATTGCCAGAGCCTCCACATCTTTGAGCACCTTCTCCAGCACAGAACAGTGGCTTTTGGTCGCTCCAGTGGAAATCTTGCAGCACCATTTCTCCTAAGAGACAGCACATACCTTCCGAGTCTGTCAGGCTCCTTTCCAGTGCCACATCCACATCTCCGACCTGCAGTCCTGGCAGACAGTGCATTTGTTGATTCTACTGTGGGCCCGTTGATTCTCAATGAGCAGCCTCCTGGTGCACTTACCTCTTACCGATGCTGGTGTAAATCCATAGTCCTTTCCTCTAGCTTTTGCATTACCAATTAGCTATGAATATTTTAGGGTGCAAATCAAAAGGTTCATTGCCAAGAGATCAGTGAGGCTGAGAAAGAGCTTCTCGGCATAGGCAGTGAAGGCAAACCTTCTTTTTTTGTTACTTTTTCAACACCACTTCCTACATTTATGAAAGTGATGATGTGACATACTGTGTGGGATAGCAGTGAACTGAGCTGATGACCCTCGTGACTCCCTTCTGCCCTGCTGCCCTCACGTGAATGCTGGAGATGAGCACAAGTTCCTCTCCTCCCTTCCCTGCATTCACCCTGAGGTATCTGTACAGCACTCACAACCCCTCCAACCTTCATTTTACAAGGCTGACCAAGCCCAGCTCTTCTCGTCTCTTCCCAGTCACTTGGGGTACCATGGAGGTCAGGTGATCATGGCACAAAAGAAAAGCTTCCCATCACTCCTGTGAGGAACTTCTGGTGTCATTTTCCCACATCCAGGGTACAGCAAGTAGAGTTTAACAGAGCATCCTTTAAAAACATATTCTGCGAATTGAGGGTTTCACACTACTAAAGAGCACCCCATAACAGTGCTGCCCAGAAAATCCCCATTTTCTGCCTCCAGACTTTCAAGCGTGGCTAGAATGGAAACAGTCTAAATTATATAGATTAAAAGCTTGGACACATACAAAACATCTTTTTGAGAAAGATTCAATTCCACAGAAATACAGGCATGGAAGAGCAGGACCCAGACTACCGATTAACAGGAGTCAAAAAGAAGAGTTCAAGAAAAAAAATTCTCACAATTTCCCCCCTCCCCAAACACACCCAGCTGTTAATAAAAGCTTTGCAACAATCAGTGAAGCACATGGTAAATCTAAATTTCTGATTAATATGCAGGAAAACAAAACTGAGATAGAGAATCAAAGGATGGTGTAACTGATATTCTCATCCTGTCAGGTGAGAAGGAAACAGCTTTGGGTTTTGCCTGGGGCTCAGTAGCAGCAGGCATGGCCTCCAGGAGCAAATGTGCCCTGCGCTCTGCTGTTCTGCACGGGCCAAGATCTAGTGGCAAGGACCAGGGGAGGCTGGGAGGTATCACCAGGACACACAGCATTGAAAAGGGAATGGGCGAAGAGTGCGTGCATCAGAAGTTCCACTGATCTCCAAGGGGAAGGGAAAGCTGCTGTTGCAGAAAAGCCTCTCAAGCACATACTTAATCGATGGAATATCAGTACAAGAATCACATAACCAGGTGTAAAAATCTTCAAATGTAATTTATTAAGACATTCAGCTATGTCTGTCAGTCTACATCCAAATTTACTACTAAAAATAAAATAGTATCACATTTCACATTAGGAATACCGACTTTGAAAAACACTTGAGTCAAGCCTATCGTATAAATAAGTGACTAATTTCTCTTCATATCAAAATTCACATAAAAAAATTGCCTGCCCCCTACTCCCACCTATTTCCCCACCCCAGTCCCCAGTTCTACTTGAAGCCATGATGAATGTAAAAATTTAAGTATGGACATGTCCTTGTCAAAGAAAAAAGGTGCAAACCTATTAACAGCTTTAAAAGTGGCATTTGCGGAGTCTGATCATACACAATAATGTACTCATTCCCAAAGTGCAAATATCGCCAGAGTTTAATACTGTTTCAATTCAGCTGCAAGAATTAAACATTACACAGCACAGTACTGTAAGGCCTCTATCTGTGCCCTAAAACTCATCCCACTTTCCTCCTGCACATGGTAGCAGAGGTCAAAGTGTTCATTAGAGCTTTAGTTTACTTCATGCAGCCCAGACTGCGCCCATTATTAGCAAAAGTTTCATATACACCAAAATACTGAAGACTCTGTCATAAAAGTCAAGAGTCACTATAGATTACATGAATTCAAATGCAATTGCCCCACCAAGAACACCCAAAGCATACACATGATGTATTAAGAGTGCTTCCGTCTTCTAGTACAATCGCTGCTGTTACATCTTTGATTTTTTTTGCTTATATGCCATGAAAAAATTTTGTCAGCAACCAAAGCTGCACCTCAGTCAGAGACTAGCAACTCACTCTCAGGTACCCTGCGACATGGCTGTACGCAATACCGTCTTCCCGACCAAACCCAAAAGCTAGCGTTCTGTCTGTCTGTCTGTCTACAATCTCTCACAGACCTCGCATTCCTCTTATCCCTCACCTACGTCTTGACAATTTATTTCCAGACATCCTTCCTATGCCCACAGTTTAGAGAGCTTCTGGAATTGTTTCTACTACATCTCACTGGAGTTACCACTACCAAGCAGCCCATAAAAATCGGCACGGGAGATGACATTTTGACCAGCATTAATAGCTAAACTTCTTTCACAGCTGTGGAAGGATAGGTTTTCTTCTGAGTCAAACTTGGATCTCTGTGTGTGTTCCTGCGTCATCGTTTGTCACCTCAGAGCTGGACACAAACCCTTGGATCTCGAGCAGGGCACCCCTCTGGGGCTGCAATTAGTTCTGCAGCACAAGCTGCTCCCTGGTTGGCCTCACACGGGCTTGTGTCACTGTCCATGCTCTGAGACCCCTCCATCTCAGCAGAGGCCTCCAGGCTGTCCTGCCCATCAGCATCCTGTCCATCGCTCTTGCTCCGGCTGCCTTTCATATTTAGATCATTGTCATGTTCAAAAGCAGGGGGCTCAGTTGCATCTCCAGGTCTGGTATTTTGCTCTGCACTAGGATTTGGCTGTTGAACTGGCTCCGGTCCCAGCCCCGGTAGCTGTGAAGGGCTCTTAAGTTGGCAGTGGCACAGAGGGCAGGTTTCTTGCACATACAGCCATTTCTTTAGACAACCCGCATGAAAAAAATGGCTACATGGTGTGATTACAGCAGTTTTCATATCCTGAAAGACACACACACACAAAAAAAAAAGATCATATTATTTGTAATCCCATTCCTCTCCTCTCACCCCATACATCTAACGGGTCCACTAGCCACAAAGGAGACAGAAGCAGTCCACAGGCAAGTAAGGGAATGTTTCTTCCTTCATACCAACAAGCCTCCACATTCAAATACACACACAATTCAAACACAGGCCAGGGCTGGCTGCTTATATTACAGAGATGAGAAACTAGGCAAAAAGGCTTTGTTTATGAGGTATTATTAAACAAAAGCTTTTATGGGATAAAAGTCACAGGATTAGTTGGCTTAAGAAACAATTGTGCAAGTCAAAACCAGCACATTTACAGATACAACACGTAACGGCAAATCAGAAATGAAGTAACACCCTAACTCAGTCAGCTGAGACCCACATATTACTAGTCTGGTGTTTCAAACACTGTCATTCCATACAGCACCAGTAGTTTTACTCTTCAGAGAATCTGCATCAAGTCTGGAGTCAATCCAATTGCACTCCAAACACATACTACTAATCTTAGGGTGGTTCTTTCACCGTCACACATACCTGCAATTTCTATCCAAGAGAAAGAGACTTTGGCTCTAGAGGTGCAATAAAGATAATACTTTCAGCATTAACGTCTAAGGTCCTTACATCTGCTGGCTTACATTAGAAAGACCCTTAACCTTTTGATAATTAGGTTTCTGTTATAAAACTGACATTGCACATGAAGTGGAAGTAGCAATGTCTGTAGAGACTGAGCTACTTCTATGGAATAGTAACAAATCAGCTACTGAGTACACATTGTCTTTCACTAACAAAATCTTCCGCTAATGAAGAAAGGGCACATTTGCTGTTACTATTGCGACCAGCTCAACCCAAACACGAAAGGTTTCAAAGCTCACAGACACAGTTTGTTGTGTAACTGGAGAAAAAAGAACCAAAGTTTAAACACATCCACACTCTCTCTTTATTCATAAAAACTATCTCAGTGACAACAATCCAAATCAATTTACACAAAGCACAAAACTGGGTAATTCAGGTAACTTATTGAGGACAATATTACTCATGAAACGTAATTCAAGTAACTTATTTTACTAGCTGCAGACTGAAACTTGACAGTCTAGAGCTATTTCAATTCAAGTCAATCTTTTGACACTTCCATTCTTACCTGGTAGCAGATGGCACAGATATCATTGTGTTGCTCCAACTGCTCTTTGGTGGCAACAGGCAGTGATTTTATCTTATTCACAGCGTCTCTGCGAAGAAGGAAACTTTTCCACCCCAGTTGGGCCCGCAACCACACGTTGTAATAGGAGTGAATGAAGATGATCACAGAACCCATCACAGTCCATTCACCAAAGATCGTTTCTGCGACACCATATGCCACCACACAGAGAGCAACAAGGAATTCCAGCAGCCGGTATGTGCCGTTTACATAATAAATCACATCATCCATATTTTCTACTGGTTCTTTTCTGAACTCCTCCACCATAAACAAAACATAAATGAAGAGTGTCCCAAGCACCTGTAACACAGTGCAAGACCATGAGCATTCATTTCTGAACTGGAGCTTAAGTCATTCAGCATTCTCCATCGAGCTCTTGATGTAAAATTGTTTCTGAACTTCAAGACAAATAAAAGTCACTCTTTCTTGCAAAGCATTTAGGCTTGTTCCCAAGTACTCCTCCTCCTGTACTTTCCTGAGTCCAGAACATAGCTGAGTTGATTAAACAAAAGTGCTGAGCATCATGAGGGGTGATTTTATAAATTTAAGAATTAAAAAACCCAAGTTATAACGAATACTTATAGTACAAAACATTTCCTGTATTTACAATACTGTGTTTCGAACATCAAATTGCTTTCAAAGAGCCATAGCTAAGTAAAAATACATAAATGAGTACTCTGGAAAAAAAAAAAAAAACAACGAAAAACACTTTTTCCTATGATGGTTATTATGCCCTCAAAAGCCTTCTGGCTTTACAATTTGAAATAGACTTCCCTTTACCTATGTTTTCAGCCCACCTCTAGGAGCTCCTTAGCCTCAGATACAGGATAAAGAAAGAGATTTTATGTCACGTCTTGTACGACTGCCCTTCTATCATCCCTGTTCTTTTCTCATCATGTATTTAACCCCCTAGAGTAACAGGATCACAGTTAATACACAGGGCTTCACAGTTATTACAGGGCTAACATTCTTACCTGAAGAGAGGTTAGAATACTGCTGGAGATAATGATCAACAGCCAGAAATCCATGTGGAAAAACTGACAAATCATGTAGGCCATGTATGCGGGGAACACGAGTAAGAACAAACAGAGGCTGACTGCTCGGAAGTGCTTCCACAGACTCCTGCAAACAACGCAATAGGTTTTTATTTTTTAAGTCAGATTTGAGTGTCAGAATAAGAACAGGCTGACTGCTGGACATAGGCACGTTACACGTTTGCTCAAGGTTTTAACTTGTTGAAAGGAATTTCTATTTTACTTGGGCACAGTCTCATTCCCAGTATGCACGCCTACAACACATACCGTATGAAAAGTTCCCTCTCATCTGAACTTTGCGGTTTTCAATACAAAGACAAAGATTATGGGCAAAAATTCACCTACAGTAATTGCCATAATGGGTCAAGTCAGTGGTTAGACAAATTAAGTATCTGAGATACTGAATATTTCAGATGAAAGTCCATTAAAGAAAATTATTAAACACGCATGTAACTGTTTGTACACTTTTCTATATAAACAGAGTTCTCTCCCAGATTACATACTTACTACAACTCTTCTATGTCTTTTTGCTAATATGCATGGGACAAAGGTATTTCCTTTCATAACCAGATTTAACCTTGATGCCTTTAGAAGTATATTCCCCAATTCAGGGATCACAAAAGAAGAAATGTAGCAGCACTTGAACATTCATCTCTGCCAGTCCTTACTCTGCTCCTATCATTTACTTCTTCCTAATCTCCTCCCCAACCTAAACACATCATCAATCTTTTTACACCCACTCATTTGTGATGGCTTTCAGAATATCTCCAGTAATTTACTGTACTACCTCTACATATTCCTCAGGTTGTATTTTAACCTCATTTAGCTCTGGAAATGAGGTACAGAAAAAGTGAAAGTATTGGGGGACAGGACAGCAGCAGAAACTGGCTCATTTAATACAGTCTGAGGAAACATCAGAATGCTACTATGAGGTCTGCAATTCTGTGTCTGTGGGTGAGGGAGAAAGGGAGAGCTGAAGTGTAATTTATCCTGATCCTACTTGATTTAGACCTGCCTGGGAGCTTTGGCAGAAGAGAGTTAAAACTTGCTATCACCACAGGCTGCTTGTTTAAGCGGGACAGATGCTCATATCCTGGCTCTACTCCCTTTCCCTCTGTTACTATATTTGAAGTTAACATCGCTGCAGGCAGAACACACCAGCTACAAGTAGCCTCTAAGCTAAACAAACTCTCTACACGTAAATAAACCTTCTATTTTTTTTGCTTACAAGTTACAGAAAGGGAAAAGACACAAGCAATTAACAAAGATATAAACAGACTAATACAAGAATACCAGACACCAATACAGCTCCTCAAAACACAAATTAAACTTAACAACAATCATACATCAAGGCCAGGCTGGATGGGGCTTTGAGCAACCTGGTCTAGTGGAAGGTGTCCCTGCCCAGGGCAGTGGGTTGGAACTAGATGATCTTTAAGATCCCTTGCAACCAAATCATTCTATGATTCTGTGATCTGGTACACTAATGCAAGCCTTCCACCTCTTATTTTCTGCCAGTAAACCCTATCAGTTTGGGATCACAACCTCACAAAAAAATAGATTTTACAATACCTAACACAAGGTCACTCTTGGAAACTTCCCATCCCCAATAGCTGTCTGAGGCCACTGCATTAGAGGGAAACCTACCCAACTGCAGAGAAAGCTGAGCAAAACCATTCTGCAAATCCAGACAATGGAGTGTGGGTGGGGAGATCAGAGGCACTGCAGTCCTGGATTTGCTCAGCTGAGATCACCACAGTGCGCTGACACTCTCACTAGGGAGAATAACCACGCAACAGTGTAATACTCAGAGTGGGCAGCCAGCAGCTGCAGAATGGCATGGTCTTGCACAGGCTGGCTGGATGCAGTCCTGAGCAGGAACAGGTGACCAAAGTCACCCCTGTCTGCCAGCATACAACATGGTGAAAAGTATTACTGTGTGCCCTTGAGGAAGCAGGATGGAGAGTCAAAACCTGGAGAATTTAGACTAGAAAAGAAATCTGCATACAGAACAGACAGGGTAACTTCACAAGCTACTAAAAATCCCAGTAAGACCATCAATTACTAGTTTATCACCTCCTAAAACAGCATTGAGTAACCTTCAGTTTAGAAAGCCAGTCTCTTACTTGTCCCTTGAGGCTCCCAATGCCAAGACAATGGGATCAGCAATTTCCAGCATGGACTGAAGTATGGATGCCACCACAATGAAGAGAATAATACTGAGAAGGAATGCCCGATGCACAACTTGGAGCTCAATCAAACCTGTCTGCACAGCCAGGATCAGGAGTGTGACTCCTTCAGTCATTCCCCTGCAGATCAACACAGTCAAAAGAACAAACAATCTCATCTTTCTGTGTGTCAATGCTGGTTAAAAAAATACATCTAGGAACACCATGAAATAAGCTGTCTATTTCTGCCTCAACCCTTCAAATGTCACTGGTTTTAGCTTTTATTGATGTCCCTGCTAAGGCTTTAACCAGAGAGGAATGTTTCCAGAATAGCTGAAGTGCTGGGGGTTAGGAACTAGCAGATTTCAGAATCCTACTCCTGATGAGCAGCATGTGAGCTACATCCAGCCCAGCAGGCACCACCCAGTGAGAGAGTTCCGCCCACCCCAGCAAAAAGCATTTTAAGGACCCAGGTTGTGTCTTAAGAGGAGAAACCCACCAGCCTCAGCGTGGCCTACACAAGCCTGAAGCAGCCCTGCTATGTCTACACTTGGGCACCAGTCAGCCTTATTCCTAGATCACCATGAAGATCCTCTCCATCTGTTTTATGTCCCCATCACCACCCTCCTGTCTGTCCTCTGGCCCTGGGGAAACATCCTTGACTCAACACCCCAGCTGGTGCCCAGTTTAGGCAAATCAGCAGTTTAGCCATTTTTCAGTTTATTCTCTTTGTACCTGTAACAAATACAACTGTCCACTTCTTTTTGGCTTGGAACCTCAGATTCAGTTTAATACCTCAGAGGACCACAATTTAGCACCAGTACAACACAGTTAAAGCACAGATCACCGGGAACTGCACGTTTCCCCAAAAGATACTTTCATGTAGACTACTCCTGGGAAACTCCAATTTATACCATTTTTGCTTCCACATCTTGGAATCCAAAATGTAAAACATTCTTTTGCATACAGTCTGAACTTTATTCTATAGAGTTAAAGGCTGAAATAACTGAGAAAAGTAATGTCATACCTAGGATCCCAACTTCATATTAGACAAGTTGGGACAAGCGTTAAGAAAAGGCAGTTTCTATATTTTGGCTATTTCCCACAGTAATTCACAGGCAATCCATACAATGCTGTGTTTTAAGCCTCATAGTCTAGTAATGTTTCACACATGATTACAGGGTAAATGAGGAAATGGAAATATGAAGTGTTTATATTATCCAAGCACGTGAAAATTTTACAGTGACTCATGAAAATGAAAGCATTAAGACAATAAGACTGTGCAATTATAAATCCCAGCTAAGAGCCCTGAATTTATTACAGAAATGAACCATCTCCCAAGATGTCTGTGACAAGCTGTATTTTCACCTCAAATCCTTCCAGCGCACAAGTAGACTGGCACACAAAAAGCCTGTTAAGGATACCCAAGAGTTCGTAAGTTAAAAAACTGCAATGCAACCCATCTATTTCTATATAAATCCCTTTTCGTCTGCTTCCTTTTAGGCCCCAGGCAGAATGAGGCACTTACCTGTTCATAGCAGGATCATTCATGAATGCTCGGTAACCCTGCAAGTAAAACTTGCAGAGAGTCAGAACTCCCAAAGCAACAAAAGAGACTGTGAAGACCAAGCCCAGCAGTGAGTACGGAGTGCTACAGCATTCAGCAATACTGGGAGGAGAGAGGAGAAAAGAAACAAAAAGAAAAGGTCCATCAATTAAAAGCAATGTGATGAGCTCTCCCCTGGTCCTGTTAACTCTGCAAGCTGGTTTTAAAGCAAAATTGGGTTGCTTTAATGAAAATATTAAAAGCTGTACACCGCCATGAAAGCTTCCCATAAACAGAAAAAGATCAGACACATTCTGTTACTCCTTTCCAAGACACAAGTTCCCTTCAGCTCCCAAGCTCACGCTGCCATCAGGCTGGAGCTAGGGCTGTGTACGGCGTTCCTCCGGTCCCTCCCCAGCACGGTGCCACAGGGCGGCACTGTCCTGCTTGCGTTGGGCTGTCATAACCAGAAGGCAACTGGACAGCCACAGCGCACCCAGGCAACTTCAGCCACCTACCAGAAACACAGAGTTAAAGCAAATGCACTCACTCAGGCACTTTCCACTCAGATCCGCAATAGTGCAAACAAACATCAAACTGACAAATGCTATTGGGAGACTGGGGGCTTTTTGGTAGCGTTCACATCAGGGTCAGGTAGGCAGCACCTGTCTTTCAAACAGCTGAGCCAGCAGCAGCGAAATAAGACAGTGAAGGATATCCTCCCTCAGCAGGCTTCTTCCTCTCTTTTGCTACAGCAGTGAAGTCCAAAAGATTAAGACCCCAGAATACATTTGACGACACCGAGAACAGCTGCATTACTTCAGGTCCCTCACCTTAGGGCTGCTGTTCTGCTGATTCTGGCACTGCAATACTGGCAGTGGCCTAAGTCCCAGAGCGTACGTTGGCCTCTGAAACATGATGTCTCCAGAACAAGGAGTGTAGTGCAATGCACCACATGCCTCAACCCCACCTAAAGAACCAGCTGTCAGCCAGGGATTACACATCTGGAAATCCTCACATACATAATCCAAGGTAATACACCGACACCCCTATTCATAGGGGGGAAAAAAAAAAGAAAAAAAAAAAAAAAAACCACGTTTGTTCACCAGGATAGTAGATTTGTGGGAGAAATTATGGTGGTCAAAAACAAGTCATGCTAATTAACCAACTGAAGAGTGAACTAGTCCAGCGCTCTGACAAGACAAAAGAGTTTTGAGGAAGTATATGCTTCAAAAATAAATAAAATTAATCCAAGAGACATTTACTTTGTCTCTTTTAATGACTACTTTAACTGGAAATCTCCTTTGAAAGCAATTCACAGCACAAAATGTTGATGTGTTTACATACACTATTTGCAGTGCTTCTGGTACGCCTTCAAATTCTGCCTGTTAACCAAGCCAAGAAGGGCTGAAAAAGCTTTTAAATGTTCCTGCTAGTGAAGGCAGCAAGAAATACAGTACTTAAAACAGCTATTTCTGTAGGATATTTGAGAAACTCTAAGTTTTGCTTCAAAATAAATTATCAGAAATCCAGAATCCTGGCTTTTCTGCCTGATGTCCAATCTTTTTTTTGTCAGAGTAATTCTAGTACCCTTAAACTTATTTCCAGATGATCTACTATGCAAGGGTCCCAGAGGAGCTTAAGAGCTCAAAGAGAAGCCTGGGGAGCTTGCAGTGTTATGTTTGTGTGTCAAGCACAAGCTTATAACTTGTCCCAAAGAGCTGAAATCTTCAAGTCTTCAAAAATCACAGCAGTTACATACCCATAGAAGAGATTTTGAGAGAAGCAACAAGGACAATGAAAGGTACAGAACAGTTTTTAAACAGCAAATATGAAAACAAGAGCTTTCCAGTTTGGGAAGAACAGATTTATGCTACTCTCAATTTTAAAGAAAAGAACAGAACTGTTTGCTGCTTCCCCCTGCCCCTGCAATACATGAACTGAGGGGCACTGAACAAAACTACATGGATTCAAACAATCAAAATGGATTTTTCATCATACAGACCAAGTTGAGCTGTGAAACTCCTTGCCTCAGGATCTTTCAAATGACACAAGCATACATGGGTTCAAGGGCAGAAAGCACAAATTGACGGAAGAGGAGTCTTTGGAGGGTTACTGAATACATATTAACCATACCCAGCTAATGCAGTCTGACAGCTGAAGTTGGATGCGGGACTGAAAAGAGTACTAGGAAGCATCCTGTTTGTCATAGTATGGGTGGGTGTCTTTCCAGGTACCCATTTACAGCCACTGGTGGAAACTGGATCTTAGGCTAGATCAATATTCAGTCTGACCCAGTACAGTCACTTTGATGTTCTTATGAAAATCAGACACAGCTTTTCTGCACACCCCAATTGCTCACCAGAATTCCA
The DNA here is from genome assembly GCF_000690535.1 of Cariama cristata. Classification (NCBI taxonomy): domain Eukaryota; kingdom Metazoa; phylum Chordata; class Aves; order Cariamiformes; family Cariamidae; genus Cariama; species Cariama cristata. The sequence goes on along the minus strand of NW_009622447.1, from coordinate 36,146 downwards.
GCTATATGATTTTAAGCAATCATTACACTTAAAGGGCACAGATGCAGAATTCACTCACTTTCATGGAAGAGCACATCTTTTCTTCCATTTTATTATACAGCCAGCACTACATTATTAACTGACCTGACAAGGTATTTCGGATTCCTCCTAAAGGGTAAGAGGCTGTTAGTGGTACTACCCGAGTTTGTGTTTTTAAGATCAGTAAGAGTTCATAGTTTTTCTACTGTGACAGAGCTGAGAACACTAAGAACATATGCATAGTTTTTCTATTATTTTTCCAATTGCAGGGAGAACTTCAGAGATCAACTGGTATTCATTCACCCATAGATCAAGCTAAGGCAAGTCTGCAAAGCAAGTTCCCTGGTTTGCCATGAACAGAAGTTTAACAATTAAGTTAAACTCTACAAGGAAAAGGATGGCTTCTCTCACCTCTGCTAACTGTTAAATGCAGTACTCTATTGTAATAAAATTAAAATTGGAGCAGAGATGAACAGGAGGAAAAACTCCAGACATCAATGGTTCAGTTAACCAGGTAACAGTCAGTGCTTTTACATAATGCAGTGTTACAATGTAAGCAATTTTAATACTACATGCAACAAAATCCCTGGCATTTCTCCTTAATGATAATGAACTTTGACAGCTACACTATGGCACCATAGACAGATATATACACACACACAGAGGCAAGAAAAAGCTAAGCAACTGGAAAGTCTAATTGGAAAACTGTAGTGATGAGCAAGTTACTCGAACAAGTTGCTACCCAAACAGCAGAACTAATGATGTATGGTCTGTAAAGAATATGTCCTATGTTACCTGTGTGTTTAGACAACTATTACCTCTTTTCTCCCCATCTGAGTATTACACTATCTAATTTGTCTAGCCCACCTTCTGCAATACATCCAGTTCCTCTCTACCCCACACTCCCGCTCCCTTTTGTATGCTGTAATTTCTAGTTAAACAACAGCCAGCAAAGGCATGTAGGTTCCAGCCAGAAGAATCGCCCAAACGCTGCCTTTCTCTCAACAACAGCACTAACTCAGGCCTCTCTCCTTTATCTTACAACCAATTTTTACAAAGCTTTTAGGAATTCGGCATCTTTAAGATCTTTACACCTCTGCCAAATTAACCACTGGGCTCAAAAGTTACTTTGGGAGTTGGGTACTTTGGCTGCTCGGATGAACTCAAGAATGTGTCCCAGACCAGAATGATGAAACAAGACACACAGGGCTCATAAAGCAACACAATCATGAATAAGGTATCAGTTGGACTGAACTTCAGCTGAAGTATCTCAGACTTAAAACCAATTTGTATACTGAAAACAGCTTCTGGACCAAAGCTCTAATTATAACTATTCCCTCAAAGGAATATTCTGCTTTCTTTGGGAACTCTCCCACAGTTCTACTAATGCTCTCTGTTCTGAACGGGATCCATGCCTCTGAAGGACAACCCTAACAGGGTTTACATACATGGTCCCTGCAATAAGGTCAAATATTTGTTGGGTATCCAAATGCAGTAAAGCCAATCTACATATTTAGTTTCTAAAAGAGCACAAACATTCATTTCAGATGATAGTAAAAACAGAAAACCAAGTATTTGCGGACTAGTTAATTACCTTGTCAAGAAGAGGAAGAGGAGCCTCTCTCTTGAGGCAGGCTGGTCCCGTGTACTGAAATAGGAATAGATCTGAAGAGCAAATAAGACAAGCCAAAACACCATGAAAAGAACTGGGACAACCAGCTGGTTCCACAGAGACATCCCCAAAGCCAGGAGACCATACACCTCCACCACCTGTGTAAGAGAAAAATGCAGTTTGTTATTTGTTCACAGCACCTGTAATTTGATAACAAAAGGATAGTCAACAATATAGCCACAAGGAAGCTAAGGCTAATTCACATGCCATTAGCCATCCCAAAGGAAAAGAGGAGGTACATTAAACTACAGTTTGACAAAGGGAGAGCCCAGG
>NW_009622447.1:22666-34152 GCF_000690535.1 Cariama cristata | reverse complement strand
ACATTCTATCGCTGTCCGTCTTGAAGAATGGAGAAGTACCTGACTGTGCAAACTGTCAGACCAGCTGAATGCCCTTTCCTATGAATAACTGGTTTGGAGCTGCTGACTGCAGCCCACTCACAGCCACAGGGACGAGGACGTGTGCCTCCAGTTCATGCACAACCCTCTCAGACCTTTTGCCCAGCTTAAGCCACAGCAATGTTGTTTTCTCTGTAGCTACCGCCAAGTCAGTGCACACACTAGATACTGAAATACAAGCCACATCACTTCGGCACAGTAAATCTCCTTTGTTGACCTATTTTTAAGGAAAAACTTAATACCTCAGACATTTTATGTTTAAGTATCTCAAAAAGAACATGTACCAGACTTCTGACTGCTCCTAATCCACCAAGTCTTTTGAAATTCACGCTTAAGAGTTGTTTCAGAAGACTCTGAAGCTTAAATTACTTCTTTTGTATTGCAAAGACTAAGTCATAATGCAGTTATTTCCAAGAAGCTGGAACTCCATATAGCTGGACTTAATAGAAAAGGAAACCACTCATAACTACTAGCTCCTTGTCACCTGCTTCCCACAATGACACAATCCATAGTGGCTAGCAAATTTTAAGCAAACGCTAAGAAAGCTGCCTACTTAGTCTTTCATGACATGCATGAGGGATATTAAGTTGGGACCCGCTACAGTATGTACGGTGGCTGATCAACAAGCAGTATGCTGCTGGCAGGGATGTGGTGCCAAGCGCCTGCCTTTAGCTTTGCAGAGACTTGTGAAGGAAGTGCACCTGCCCTCAGGAGACTCGCTTGGCCTCTCCCTTGGCCTGGGACCAACGCAAGCAACCCTGGCAGCTCCCAGCAGAGTGTTCCACCACATCGGAAAAGGGTCATGCTACGCTCATAACGTAGATTCATAACTGTGAGGTATTTCTGGCATCTTCTGCTGCAAGCAGGCAGCCACGGTTCTGGCCCTGCTTTTAAATGATACCATTAGCCACAGTCTGAAATACACACAAACACAAAAAACTGCCTTGGCCCATCTGTTAGGGCTGCCTCAGGAAACACTCCTACTGTTTGACGTCCCAACATTCACTAAGTTTTGCCACTGATATCAGAACAGCAATCAAATCCAGTCTAAAAGAGTAGTAAACTCACAAACACCAGCATGAAGGCATCATTGAAAACTAACAACTGAACAAAGCTACAGTGATGGAAATACAAGTAGGAAAATAATAAGCAATCCCAGAGACCAGGAGACTTATCTAACAGTTGTATATAGACTACAATTCTGACAAACAGAAAAATCAACAAAAAACAACTATTTTCCCCCTCACCTCAGAACATATTTGCAATTACAACATTCATAAGACGTTGAAGTGTTTTAAACATAAGCATCTAATAAAAAATAGATACATGACTCCCAAATCTGCATCTGATCTGAATTTGACTCCAGGAACCTAAACTCTACATCTGTTCATGCATGTGGAAAGTGGAAGTGCTGATTCCAACCTGTTGCAAGCCTTCAAGCTGTACAAAGACGTGCAACTATTTTACCCCAAATGTTACCACTCTAAGTAAACAGTAAGCATGATTTTCCTATTCTCACTGGAAAACAAGCATGTTGAAGCTTTGCCAGTTAGCTCCTGAATTAGTTTTTAATCAGCAAATCTACAAGCTAGTTATGGATGAGATCAGACCATGCTAGGTGCTGTACAAACACAGAAGGATAATCCTGCTCCAAAGACCAATTACATACAAAATAAATAACCAGACAGTAATTATCAACATGACAGGCTGAGACCTTGGCACACCAGACATCTACTGCTGCCAAGTTTTTGTTTGTGAATGACAGATATGACAGCAAAGAAGAGCTTTTAAAGAGGGCTTTGAAAGAGCTTAACAAGTTAGTTTTCAGACTGCTTCTGGACTGAAAAGCAGCAGGCAGAAACACAGTGGCTTGGTTTGAAAAAAATTCAGCAACTAGTGAGTGCTGAAATAGCGAGTCAGTCAAGAGTCAAGCAAGCATCCATCTTCTTATACTGAAATATACAGAAAGATGCATATACACGTGTTTTATTTTTATATAAAAATGAGGTGTGATGTTTCTGTACCACTAACAAAGTGTCTTTTCAACTAAATATATATCAGATATCAAAGTGTTAACAAAATGGATACAAGTCAGATCAGTCTTTTCTGTTTCTGCTAACTCTTTTGTTAGAGTTCTAAAGCAACTACTACAGATCTTTCAAAACACTGTCTGCAAGTTAGAAATCACTGAAAGTCAGTGATTATTAGAGTCAAAATCAGCTTTACTGTTACTCCCAATTCAACACTACTATAATTACAAATGCTCCTCATACAGAAGGTACTTCTTGAAATGAACAGCTACTACATGCATGGGGATTACCTTGCTCATTTAACAAGGCCGTAAATAAATTTCATTCTGCCACAATCTTGTCCTTTAACCTGGATTTGGGAAGGGCTAAGCAAAGTTCAAGCAAAGTGGACATACTCAGCTGGCCAGCAGCATAATTCAGGCTTAACTGCTCACCCATACAAATTATAAACTACCATAAATTAAAGAAAGAAGATGCTATAGATAGGAACATATTGGTTTGCTACGAAAGAATCAGTTAACACACACACACAGTTGCACAGAAGACAGCCAAAGTTTTTTTTGTTTCTTTCCTGCAATAAAGGCTCAGGTCAAGGAAAATAAAATCGTTACCTTTTCCATCTTACCTGGACAAGCTCCCTGTATGCAGATTTTGCCAAGTTATAGGGCACCAGAAGGTTTGATGCCAGAAAGTAGAGAACTTCCAAACCAGTGAAAATCATGGCAAATTTGTTGATGACGACGATGGTTTCCAAAGGGACCAGGCAAAGTCGTGCCAGCAGAGGGAGCATGTGAGCAGAGAAAAGCCAGATCTGTTTTGTTTTCATGACGCAGGAGCAGAGCGTACATACCACCAGCTGACCTGAAAACGCGACAGAGTCTTTTATAATCAAGCTGATTATCCCCTTCAGGAAAAAAAGTATTTTCATACGTTATCTTTCCATAACACAGTTATCAGCATCCAGCATATTATGACAGGTCTAACTAGGACATACCTGTTATGAAACCAGGCTCCTCCGCATCTTTTGCTGGGTCACAAAAGTCACCATTTTCAAACTCTGCAAAGTGCACGCTTTCACTTTACAGATTACTGAGATGTAAACCCAAAACACATGCAGAATTATACTCAGATTAATATGAAGTCCCAGGAATAAATCATGTAGAGGATAACCCAACAAGTCATCCCTCTTTTTCCTTAACCCCAGCTCAACTTAAATCCCATCAGTATTTGTATACACAGCAGTAGCTTTTCTGAAGCCCAGCTATACTATTTCATCCCGATCTATGCAAAGAAGTAATCGGAGGTCCCAAATGGCTTTTAGAGCAACTGTATTTATACAGTCAAGAGGAATTACTGGCCAAGATCAGCAACAGGAGAACAGCCAGGTCAGCAGCTGAGACTTCACTAATTTCATAATGCCCTGAGGCAGTTGCTCAAAATTATCACTGAAGTTTGCAAGTGACAGATAATTATCAAGTAAATTCTTTTTAACAGTTGGCAGGGACACAAGCATGAGCACATCTTTCCCACGCACCCAGAGATTTGGAGGGTGGCATTTCTAGAGTAGACCACTCCAGTATAACTGCTCCCAGTAGAGTCACTGAAGTTGTACCCTTTAGCTCAGAGGAAACAGAATGGGGCAAAACGCACATTGCCTGGATAAGAACAATTCTCACTCATCATTTTGCAGTAAGGAAAATGTTTATTGCATATTATTTAAAAGTAGAACCTTGTTCACCATTGATGTTCACTTATATCCAAAAGCTACAATACAGGGTACTAAACCCAAGTGCTTATGCTTTGTTTTGGAGCTACCTCTGCTAACGCTTGCATTTCACAACTCTTCCCAAAACCAGGAGTTAGCCTTAGTAAAACACAGAGTAACAAAATCAGGGCTGTTAACATGTCTCAGGCAGCGCTAACTCCATGTGTTCAAATAAGCTTACTGACCTTGTAAGCCCTTCTAGATGGGTTGGGGAGGGAAGCTGCAAGAGGAGAAATAGCAGTACCAGGGTTTTGCTTTCATTCCACCCAGCTTCCCTACCTAGGAAAGGACTTCTGCTTTCAAAATAACTGCAACTGAGCTGAAAGCAATCTCTCATCTCTATTAGTTAAGCATACGAAGTTCTTGCTCCTTCACACTGTCCTCTTTCAAATTTAAGTCCTACTGTCATTTTGCTAAATGTATTTTTGAATTATCAGATATCTTTTCAGAACAAGCACCCTTGCTCTCAGCAAGGCACTATCAGCACACTAGATCTTATAAGCCTCAGAGAAAGTTAGTCTACTCATCTTTTTAGAAGTTTAACAGACTCCAGCTCTGAAGCATTCTCCCTCCGCTTTGTTGTTCTCTGCCCACACACACGTTGCTACAACCCTATTTAAGATACCACCAGCACACTGCTGTGCTGTAATATTCAGGAGCCTGGCACAGTCAGCTTGCGAGGATTTCTGCGACTCATGGTAACTAAGGCAACCCAGTTTCACACACAAAGGGATACAAATACCAGCATCCAATATGTTCTTCAGGATTTAGTAAAAGTGCCATCATCAAAAATAAAATATTGCGACAACATCACGCTGAACAATCCAGCACTCTTTGGGATGTCTCTGCAGCTCTCCAATCAGGAAATAGGACCTCTGAGTTCAGTCTCATCTCATGCAACAGCAAAACCAGCTTTCCTCCAACAGCAATGTCCTAAATATGCTGGTCATCCTGGCTAAACTCTCTGACCCTTCCACCTTTTTAATTTAAACACTGATCAAAAGTTACTTGTCATGGGAAGGAGAGCTGTACACCATCAAAGGAAATACATGGAGCACTTTCTCTGGAAGCCCCAATCTCCTCCTTGATGTCTGCACCTTGTCAATTCTGAGCCCCTTCACAAGAAGGGCCTGAAAATGTCTCCAACAGAGCTTTTAGTGACTAGTACTTCCCATTTCCAACTAGGGTAGCAGTGCTCTAGTTCAGTACGGGCAATCCCTCTCTGCAGTAAATCATAGTTTATCTCCAGGATCAGTCAGAAGAAGTTAATTTGTATGTCACATCAAATCATAAAAATATTTTAACACTCTAGCTATCTGCTAAGACGAGCAAATCCAGCTGAATGTTTGCACTCTGTAAACTTATATGCCGTGGACTGAAAACTGCCAGACACAGCTAATGAGCTCAACAGCTGGAATCCTCCTGCAGGACACCAGGCTCCTCTGTTAGGGAATGAGGCAATAAGGAAGAAATCTATTGCCATAAGCCCCTGTCCATTCTTTTCCCTTCCCAAAAACCTCCACAAACACATTAAACATTGTTGACAGGTAGTCAAAGCCTCCCAGCTCGTAAGCTAGTGAAAAAATGTGCAACAAGAAAGCCTGTGCAGTACAGCTGCTGTTCAAGCCACTTTGAGTAGGGAACTGTCTTTACTTCATTCCCAATTTTAAAAAGCCGATGTTAACAAATTCCCTGGCTACGTCATTACCTGTTACTCAAAAAACAGGGTCTCTCAAAGTTATATAATCCCATTATTGTGCACTGAGAAAAAGCAAGTCTTCATGGTAGCATCACTTCCAAAACCACGCAGTTTTGCAATGTTCACAGCTGACAAGCTCACAAAGTGGCACACTCATCCAAGGGGCAGTCTTCAAAGACATTTATTTCTTCCATCCAGCACTTAGGAACGTATTAGCAACCCTAGTCAACAGTCATCAGACTGAATTAGATGCAGGGGAAGAAATGACTATGGGAGCCCATTCAAAAAGCACTAATGAATAAAAGCATTAACAAACATTAAATTTGTGAACCAGCTGACGTACTGTACATCATCCCCTTAATTCTGACCAGAACTTTTAGGAACCAGAGCTGTATGAGTAGCACCATTATTTCTCCATGGACCTGCCTCAGGGCCTCTGTCAACATTGCTGCAGCACAACACTCTGGCAGAACATGTAAGAAAAAGATGGAGCAAAGCACCTCTATGTTCATTTTGCTGTAAAGATGACACAGTTCAGTGCAGTACACTTCTGAGACAAGGCAGACTGCACTGGATAAATACCTCTGGGTGTAACAAATTTGAGAAAGTATTTCATATTTATACAAAATACTGTCAAGCCTCATAGTCCACTTTCACAGGTCTTCCCCAAAGACAACCGCTTGCCATCAAGACTAAAATTACACTTTCAAGTTGACTTTAAAAGAACAGGGGAAATTAACAATGGGGATATTAAGTATGTTAACGTACACACATTTGCTAGGATAGTCAAGCACCTACTTCTGAAAAACAACTACAATGAGGGCACACTTTAGACTGACACCCAGTACAATCCAAAACTGTATTGGATAAAAACAATATTTTTTTTCTCTCTTATTTTTAATCCACATTAAAACCTGGATGAAGCATAATGGGTTTGACTCTCAGTTTAGTTTCTGTCTAAACATTACCGAATGACACAATGCCTCATCTCTTCCTGTCCAGGCCTGCCTGCTGTTTTGTGAAGCTCTGATGGAGTCTGCTTTATCATGGGACCCTGCATTGCACCTGAGAAAGATTCAAAGGACTAGTTACAAACATTTTCTCACAGAAACATGCTAAAGGCTTTAGCTGTACTTTGGCGTCATTTGACAAGACAGCAAAATATAATATATCTAAAAATTCAGCGGAGAGAAGAAATTATATCTACAGTAGATTTCCTTTCCTTGAAAAATACCAATGTTATTTCTATTTAAAAATATTAAAAGCAAAGACAAATGCCACATTTGAAAGTAAGGATGCAGGCAAACAGGAGATGTATATATTCTGGTAGACCTAACATACTATAAAGAAGTAAACCCATTTGTATCTGGCAGTAGCAGCTGCAAGTAAACAGAAAGCAGCAGAGTTTTGCCAACGGTACATGGCTGACTAAATCTGTCAATAATCTGATGAAAACCATAGACCTCAGTGAAAGGAATTAAGGAAGATTTTTCTTCCAAGCTTGTCTCAGGCTTAATTTTAAAATACACATGGTGTGTGTGTATTCCAATATCCTCTCAGTAGAGCATATGGTATGGCGCAGCAACCTTAAAGCTGAATTTATTCTCTTCCAATCAAAGTTCAAAGGGTAAGGGAACAATCTAGAAAGTCCAATTGTTCAGGATTTATTTGAGATTTTTAGGCAGAGAAGTCATCTCTGCCATTAATCAAAACCAATTTAAATGTAGTTTTGACTTGTTACTCCTTAACTCTTCAATTAGAAATATCCCTGGGACTCCATTTAAAAAAAAAAAAAAAAGTAGCCTGTAGTCCCATGCACACACCCACAAATCTACTTCACCAGTTTTTTGTAAGAGAATGATAGTGCTCATCTCTAAGGCCAATAAAGAATAAATACTTGTAAAACACTTTCACTGACAAAAGCACTACAAATGCACATTATTATTGAAATTTCTACAGTACTTTCTACCTAAAGGTTGTTATAGACAATCCAGTCCTTCTGAATCAAAATGCGAGTCTGAGAAGAACACTGGGGCAGAGCATGACAGACGCAGAAAATACTTCAAAGCTGCAAGTACGGGAGCACTGGTAAATCAGTGGCATAGAAAAAGTCAGGCAGCACACCCCTAGCCTCCTATGCCTCTTGCACATTAATGAGAATCACAGCTACTAAGAGTGATGAGAGATTTGAAACCAAGAGGTAAAACATGCATAGGTTTCAATGAAGAGAACTAGGCAGAGCTCTCTCCTGCATCACAAATATTTAAAAGACTTACCTACTAAAGCAGTCATGAAACGATTCATAGAGAGAGGTTCCAAGTACATTGGCCCTTCATATCCTGATTCCAATTCGCTCCTCACATAATCCCTAAAAAAATAAACCCACAAACTATTAAGATCCATCTGATCAGACAAGAAGCAATTTATTCATTTCACACATATGTAACTTCAGTGTATGTGTGACAGTCAATTAACTAAATTACAAAAAGCAATATTAGCACTACTGTTACAGCAGCCTCACCGATGTAAGAATCTAACTGAAGCATGACTTAAGCAAGAGAAGTATTATCTGTAATTAGACTCACTGGCATAGCTGTAAAAATCCATTGGGACATCCAAGCTATTCTTCAGAGCGCAGCCTGAAACTGCTTATTGACAAAGCCTCTTAAGCACCATTCCATTTTCAAGTATCCTTACTAAGTGTTCTTCTTCCTAATAATAATTTCTTTTCCCATCAGCTCCATGTGAAAAAAAAAAAATTGAGAGCTTGACAGAGAGGTCTTCCAATTTAATGCCTATAGTATTTTGCATCTAACAATCTCTTTGCACTGAATTCAAAAATACATATGAAGAAAAAGGTGACAGTCAGACTAGAGTGAGGAATAGAGTTGCTTCACAATCCTTTTATCCAACAGGATTTTAAAGTTTAGCTCTATCCTGGGAAACTTGGGGGACCAACCGGATACCCTCAAACTGATAGATCACTATTGCCAGACACAGTACGAGTCTGAAAATCGGACAGGATATTTGCAATTTTTCTCAGAAATGGTTGGCTAGGAGGGTGGGCTCAGGCAACCAAAGAAAAAGTTAAGAACCTGAGGAGAGTGGGCATTTTTCTGCTGTTGGTGATCATCCATCAGCTCTCCCTTCAAGCAGGCTAACATATGTAACAGCAATATAACTCAAATACGAACTTCACACTAAGAGCAAGCATTCTGCACTTTCAGAAGGCGATGCTGGAACAGCCCAGCAGTAATGCTCCAGTGGCTCCTTAATCCCCTGCCATGAGACAACCGGCAAAACTGACGACTCTTTGCATCCAGACCTCCAGTCCCCTTTTCTGCCTTGCCCTTCAACCCTTCCTTCTCCCCTCCCAGGATGGCTCCTGCTCCACCCTTGTTCCGACACTACCAACTCTGCCTCCGGCAGCATAACTAAGCCTGTGCTCCTATCTGGCTGATGCTGTCCACTCATTCACGCCTTGGAATGCCAGGCAGACACACTTCATCAGACCCGGCACGGAGTTAGCGGAGTCTGTTTGCTCGAGGGGCACAGCACTTCATTTATTACGTATTTATCTGTACCAGTGAGGCAAGCCACACTTGCTGGGAACAGATGCAGTCAAAGCAAGGCAAATAGTACCTGAAACCACAACCCATACAAGAATTACTCTTTTTATTTCACTGCAGAAAAAATATGCAACTCAGTGCTACTGGAAGCATTCGCTTCTCCCCGGAAATGTGGAAATATACCCTTCTTCTAGTATTAGCTTGCTACCCCAAGCTAATGTGTTCACATTTTCATTTGCAAAAAATCTCTGAAATTCAAGACATAAATCTCAAAGTACTAAAACAAATACTTCAAAGCCTGCTCTTCATAGCTGACAACCGTGCCTACTCATGGCAGCTTTTCAAGTGTCATGGTGCATGTGAGGTATGTTGAAATGGGTTCTTTAGACTGTAACCTACAATTAAAAACACGTAAGGATTGAAAAGGTACCTAAAATGACTGATTCTAGATAGAAATTTCCACCTTGTTATCAAGGTACAGCTAAGCACAAGTTGGTTTTTTTTCCACCTTCCAACATGCACACCAATGTAATCTTTGGGATGAAGCTGGGGTGTTTTTTATTTATTTCATATGAACCTGCAGAAAGCACTTTCTGACAGCATGAACGAAAGAAACAGGATAAACCATCAGTTACAAAGGGAGAAAAAAATAACACCATTTGCAACATGCTGAAGATGGCTTTTTGTAGTAGCAGTATCATGCTCCGTCCTCAAATTTAGAGTGAAAACATGGTTATTTCTAAACTACTAGAAGGAAAGAAGCGAAGACATCGAGTTTCTTCTATATCTGTTAGGAAACAGGTTACAAAATCATCCAGGATACCAACTGTAGCAAGATGACCTTACACAACTTAACTACGACATACCAACAAAGCTGCACTCGCAGTTGCTTCTTCAACACCAGGAACGTGCCTGGAGATGACCCAGATTCCTTCAAGCTACATTTCTTGCCGTTGTCTGATTCAGTCATCTGCACAGAGGTGTGTACTTGACTTAATTCTTTAAGTAATTCTCATTAATTGAGTTTTAGGCCTACCAGCTTGGAGAAGAAACATTTTAAGATGTCCTAAATTTTTTAAACAGTATTTGCAGATGATGTCTGAATAAGGGAAGTCAAAGCAATGATTCTCTTATTACCAGTACAAACACAAGGATCTTTTGGCACAGACACCAATCAGAAGATGCCTCGAACAGCTGCAGTGCCATACAAGATGCTGAGAAGATCAAGTGCCTGCGCTCAATTTTGATCAATTAAAGCTGTATTAAGCTTTTACATTTGAGAATTGTTCACTTTACTGCAGCAATGTAAGAAAACAAGAATGCTACAAATAATTATTTACTAGTTAATGAAATGACTGAAACTACATTATTACTTTAGAAAACTAGGATATAAGAATAAAGCTTTGATCAGATTGCCTGCTGTTCATTTTGTAGATGCATTCCCAGCCTCATTTAATCAAAACTGCTGGACTGTCAACATACACTCACAGCCAGCCATGACTAATATTGTTCTAAAGAGGTAAAGAGATACAGCGCTTCACACATGATCATTTTTTGTTACTGAAAGTGCAGAAAGGTCTTCTGTTATTAAAAATATGCTTTGTAATTTACTGACAATAAGGCACAGCAGTTATCTGACGTAATTGACTCGTATTGCTGACATTTCTTTGGCTGATTAATCTCCGCTGTCAATGTCAAACACACACTCTCATAGGTTTTCAACGTCTACAGACAACCTTAAATTAAGTGTATTTTAAGATTATCCATAAGAAACAATTTACTCTCTTGGTCTCCCCCACCATCTTCTCATTCTAGGCTCTGCGAGGCTCAACACTTGGAATACAATTGTAACAAAACCGTCAAACATGAAAGCAGATAATGATGTAGATTCAATTTTTTAGCGTTAACAGTGTATTTAATTCCATCGTTTCTTTTCGGCATAACTGTATCATTTATTTTCCCAAGTTTTCTTGCTGGAAATGGGGAAAAAAAATGCCATCCTTTTAAGAAAGACATTTGTGCAGCAACATATAAAATAAAAACAGCATCCATTTTCCTTGTCAGGAGCAGCAGGATTTTGTTTTTTAAAGCTGACTTCTCCTTTTTCCATAAACAGATGGGGTACTCTCTCCACCCAAATTGCCAGGTTAACATGATACATACAAATGTAGCATCTTGGACTCTCGAAGTGTTTGTAAATATCAATCTTTACTCATTAAGGTAATTCTCAGTCTCGCTGATACGGAAACAAACACTTAAGAAGTTTGGTGACTTGTCAAGGTCAAATAGATCTGGAAGTCTGAAGTCAGAGCTTAACTATAAAATTCAGATCTTCTTATTCCCAG
>NW_009622447.1:12271-22635 GCF_000690535.1 Cariama cristata | reverse complement strand
GAACCGCAAGCTATTTCTGGGGTGGAAAAAAAGCACTGAAAGCTGAAGTCTTTCAATAGCTCAGAATTTCCAGGACACTGCAGAGTCACAAGTGCCAGATGATTCTGGTCTTGTTCTATAATTTGCATTAACCAAACTGGCCTCAATTTGAGACCTCTTCATCTGTCTTAAATAGCATCCCAACTGGTAGTGCATGCGAGCAATTCAATGGAAGTTTTCAGCTCTAAGCAGAATTGTTAACAACAAAACCACTCAGGAACAGTTTGCACATGTGACTGCTGTGTATCTTGTTATGATCAGTCTGCTAAACAGAAACGTCAGTTGGAATTGGATAGCTTTGGCAAGAAAAGGAATAGCTCCACTAACATTATGTTTGTGTGTTACTTTTTACTATTTTCAACATGAAAACTAATGGGATTCAAAAATTCTTTTGAAAAGCTAATGCAAGTGTCACTCCCCACATTATACAAAGGCTGCTGCTGAGAACCCCCTGTACAGCGCTTCCTTCCAAATCAAGTCAGTCTTATGTCTAGGGAATAGGTAAGCTCACTCAGAAGTGTTAGCAACTACATTTGCTTTGCAAAATACCTAGGGAATACTGCTGGACTATTTGAATCCAAGACATCTTTTAATTAAATGTATTTTTTTGTGCCAGTTGATGCAAGATTTAATTAAGTCTTTATTAACTCACTCCAGAAGCATCAAATAGATAAAGTTTAGTACCAATACGCCAAGTAGTCCAAGCAATAGTTATCTAACATGTTTCAATGAAGCCCATAAAGTTTCAAATCAGAAGAAGTCACAATTCACATTACATAAACACACAAACAAAAAAGGTATTAAAATGAAACACAGTGCTATCCCTTAATGTATCAAGCAAAATCTGTATCATCTCCCTTTCTTTTAAAAAATTTAAAGATCCAGAATGGCATAAAGTTCTCTAGTTGTAAATGTTCTGGACCAAAGCCCTGCATGTGATGGGTATTTGTTACTAGCTTTATTTTTATTTCAGCACAAGTTATTAAATAATGTTTAGGTTGCTTTTCCTAAGAAGTAAGCCTTCAACCCTATAAGAAACACCCACAAACTGTATCTATAAAAACTCAGGACTCCCCTGAGGATGATAAAAAACCCTCCTTCCTTCCTACCCAGGCAATAAGAGGCCATAATTCATTCCTCTCTTGCACCCTCATCCATTCAGGAAATCATTAACTGCAGCTCTGACAGCCACAACAGCGACACGTCAAGTTGCCACAAAACGTTCATTAACACTTGCCTGAACTGCAACATACCCAGTAAGAGATATTCCAGCAAATGCTTTGGAACAACAATTTTGATGCAGAAATAACAAACCTATCATTTCACTTAAATCAATCAGAAGCACATTTTTAAATGTTTCCCATCAGCAGGCACTAAAATAAGTCAGGCTCAAGTCCGTATTTTCAAAACTTCCCATGTACAGCCATTAATGTGACGGCACTCTCTTTGGTTCCAATTAAACATCCTGTCAGAATGAGAGTTTACATTGGCTCTCAACAGATTTAGCTGGAGCCAAACAAACAAAAATGGCTGACTTTGTCTTGTCTGACTCACAAGTTCTCTAGCCTCTTGCTCTGCATTTTAGATCCAAAACACCTGTCTTTTGTAAAACATGTTACACAAAGATGAATTTAAGAATAAATTCCACTATTACTTTACCTTTACCATCTTCCACATCACTATTTGCTTTCTCATCCTAGGTGCCAGGAAACTGAAAGTAACATCCTGTCTACTTTGTAAAATCCTCCAGTGTCGAAAGCATGTTAGTCGAGCCATTGAGTAACTCCAATTACTACGTCAGAGGCCACATTTAGTCTTGTGGCAAGTGCTTTCTCTCCTCAGATTAGTGGACATTACACTCCACAGAAAAGTAGCTCGAAATTCCTTTTAAGTTAGTGAAAATACACCAGGACTACTTGACTGCATATTTAATTCTGTAACCTTTATCAAGACAAAGAACAGCAAGATGTATTTAGGTGTCTGGCATGGAAAAAAGGTCCCAACAAAACCAGATCTACCCAATTTATATAAGATATTAACAAAATACCATTATTTTTCTAATTCCCAAGCCAAGCTAACAAAATTAATCCATTTATTCTTACCTGGAAATTTGGTGCCCAGCGTAAAGCAGCAGTGCAGTCAGAAAGTACAGGTAAAGCTGAACCAGGTGTTGCCTCGGTAAAGTTAGGAGCACAACACTTAAAATATAACCTGTAACAAAAAGTAGAGGTTGCAATTTCAAAAAAATATTATCTAATCCCAAATTTCTTAAAATATGAATTAACACTCAAGTTACTCAGATCTCTTTAACCACATTTGATCTTATTTGGTTTTAAAATTCATGTACCTACATTTTCCTCTCATCAAAACACAAAGCACACAAAAAACCTGCCACTTTCTCTTTTTTTTTTCCCCCACAATGAACAGAAATAATCTTACAGAAGCTAGTAGAGTTATATCTAGATGTCAAGAAGTGGACTTGATCCGCAGTATTTTAACAAGACTTAATTAACATAACCTATGTAAGAAAGAGAAAACAGGCCCGGGTCTCCCTCTTCTTTCAGTGTAGCAGGGAAAAAAGCCTATCCATCCTACAAGCTCAGTCAACTGATGTAAAAAAATCCTTTTCTTCAAGCAAAGGACACACACAACACTTTTCCACGCTGATCAGCGTTAAACACTTTAATTCTTCCACTGTATCTTCATGGTGTAAAGACACTTTGCACGTCCATAATTTGAGATGGGGACACAGGCTGTTCTCCATACTAGTAATATTAAAGCACATTCAAGCTATCAGTGTTGCATAAATCAAGGACAAGACTTGGCACTCAAGGCAATCAAAGATAAGCCTAGGATTTGTAGGCATTTACACCAGCAGTTCCTTCACTTCTTGTTAGCATTTACTAAGACTGTAATAAGGCCCGATGCAGATAAAGCTCTACTCTTCAAGACCATAGCCTGGCTGCTCAGCAGCCTCTCCAAAAACCAGAACTCTGACTTTTTTTTCATACCTGCTCTCATTAGAGTAGTTAAATAAAGCGGTACTTTGAAGTCCACTTCACAACTGGGTGGTACATGTCCATCCGCTTCTCTTCACCAGACAGATTGCAGGCAAAAAACCCAGCACATGGTGCCCTTAATAATCTTTATTTCTGAGCTCTCCATCACAATGCAGTGCACTCATGCTCTTTCTGAAGGTCAGCTTAAGTGCCTGGCACTGAAATTCATTTAGGGGAGAAAAACCAGCAACAGCTAACAACTTCCCTGCAGCTAAGAACAAAACGCTATATAGAGGAACTTATCCT
Organism: Cariama cristata; assembly: GCF_000690535.1. Lineage (NCBI taxonomy): Eukaryota > Metazoa > Chordata > Aves > Cariamiformes > Cariamidae > Cariama > Cariama cristata. Next base: position 19,291 of record NW_009622447.1, on the reverse strand, counting down.
GACACTTACAGCTATACTAGTCAGGTTATATTTAAATTTTCATCCATCTATTCAGAAACACTAAGCACAGCGTTTTTAACTGAATTAATTTATATTTTGAGCTTTTCAAAAATACTTAAGAAAATAACATAACTCTAGATTAAGCACTTGTAAGTAGTGGGACAACGAGCTACTATAAAACAGCTTGGGAACACAGTATGTTCCAACATTTGAAAAAGATACAATTTCAGAGTCAGTCAGTATTTACGTAGAAGTATTTCTTAATATCTACTACTTAATATCTGCCACCTTCAATAAGCCATCTCTGTAAAATTCTACCAATAGTTAGGTCTTCAAGAAGGTAACTCGCAACATGCTCCTAGAAAAGGCATCAGGACCCACAGGATGCCAAAGATCAATTCAGATACAACAGATGATAGGAGTGATGATAGACAGACAGAGCCTATTTACTTACCTCTTTAAAAATACAAATATACAATTTATGTATTTAATTTTTCAAGTACTTTCATAAAGTGTATGTGACAAGTTGCACATTTGTCTGAGGATATGCCCTTTCAAAAGCTGATTGAAATGAAGTATCATATGAGTGACCATCACTAGTTTCTGTACAGTATCCATTTGATCATTTACAAAAGTGATCCAAGGGCTAGAGTAGCTCTCCTGTGAGGAAAGGTTGAGAGAGCTGGGGTTGTTCAGCCTGGAGAAAAGAAGGCTCCAAGGAGACCTTATTGCAGCCTTTCAATACTTAAAGGAGGCTTATAAGAAAGATGGGGACAGACTTTTTAATAGGGCCAGTCACAACAGGACAAGGGGTAATGGTTTTAAACTAAAAGAGGGTAGATTCAGACTAGATATAAGAAAGAAATTTTTTATGATAACGGTGGTGAAACACTGGAACAGGTTGTCCAGAGAGGCTGTAGATACCCCATCCCTGGAAACATTAAAGGTCAGGTTGCACGGGCCTCTGTGTGACCCAATCGAGTTGAAGATATCCCTCCTCATTGCAGGAGGGTTGGACTAGATGACCCTTAAAGGTCCCTTCCAACCCAAAGCATTCTGTGACTCTATGATTTTTATTTTGAGCTTTTTAAAGGGGCCTGAAACAAAGCACTACAACAGTTTCCTTGTAGCAACTGTTTTACACAGAATAACATATTTCTAGTTAATACAACACAGCAGATGTTCTACATCATCAGTTTTCTTAGCAAACACCTGTATTTTATGGAATTCATCTTCTCTGTTCAGCACCTTTCTTCTACCAAATACACAAATGACAAGAGCAGAATCTCCATGAAGACACTTAACTACTCCGCACCACACCGCAGCATCACGAGCCAGCTCCAGCAGCTCTCACATCATCTGCAGACATTCTTAACACCCTGTCTCTGCTGTATTCATCACCTTCCCTTGATTGCTTAGTTAGTGACAATTTTCTCTGTGGAACAACCTATGTGGCACAACCATGTATCATTCCAGCGCTTGAGCTGAATCTCTCTAAACCTATCCTTCTCACTGTAGTCTGTGACTCACCTTCAGGTGGAGAACTAAATGGAGTTTATTATGTAGTCTTTTACTCCTCTATTACTCTATAAATAGTTTAAGAATACCTGTTTACTGTATCTGCATTTAAGCTCTGCCATCTTCTTTACCTTATTCTATCACATGAAAGTCTGCTCCTTGGCAACACGATGATGTACTTGAGTGGTGCTAGGATAATTTCTGTAAAAGGAAGACATTTTAGAGGGCAGTAACTGCACTCCAACACAGCCATGCTACACAGGAGTATTTTAGAAGTGACTGAAGTTTATTCTTCTCTACATGATCACAACTTTAACTAAAATATATCAGGATATATTGAAGGAGTGAAAAAAAAGTCTAAATACAAATCAAAAGATGAAAAGACTACTGTCACATCTGTGACTTCTAAACAGAGGGCTTCCATATCACACAGATGTTTGTAACACTGCACAGGGAAGCAGCACAAGACAGCCAAGGTTACTGCAGAAGCTTGAGCAATGAACTCCACTGCTCACGAATTTGCGACTGAATTTAAATGTTCACTGTGAAGCAGCCGTTCGCTCTAATTGTTAGATTTTGAAGAGGGGGAGAGTGAGCGACATTTAAAGTAGTTCCCTTTCACTCTTATTTACAATTCCATCTTGTGACTTGATAAGAGAGAGATTTCAACACAATTCGTACTGCAATATTTGCATTTTGCTGCAGAGGCCCTATTCTCAAAGTGGTACCAACCTCATTTTTATTGACAATGTCTCTGCCAAAAAAAAAAATTATTTACCAAACCGTCTCATTGCAGAAGAAAAGGAAGACAAGCTCAAATTCAGACATACTAGCAGTAATTTTATATTCCCTTTGTTCTCACCTGGACATATGATGTGATTAGTATATGCATACACAACATTGTACTTCAAATTAAAAGGACCAGGAAATGAAATTTCTCACAGTAGCTTTCTCATCTAAATCATTACATTCTGTTTTCATTTGCACCTCCTCTGTCAGAAGAAAACATGATGTTGAAAATATGTATCTCTTTGGAGAGATTCTCCACACACAAGGATTTACAGTCTGAGAAACAGTCATCTTACTGTGTAACGTTTAGACATGGGTCAACAGTAACTAATGCCCGCTTCCATCCAAAGTTTTTTAAGCTTTACATCTGCAATGAGCACTCCCCTCCCTCGATTTAGGCCGCACATGCTATTTGCACTCTTGGGACTTGGTGTCTTGTCCCTTTTAACTCGCCAAGTACATTTCTGTCTAAGTGTAAGCAGCAGGCTCAGTGAAGCCCAATTCCTGCCCCAGTAAAGAAACCGCTTTAACGCATGTTAAAAAAAAAAAAATATAAAGACAAGAGAGAAGAAACTCTTTCCTGAATACAGTCATAGTGCCCCAGCGCTACGCCACCAAGAAACAGAATTACACCCTTAGGCTTACAGCTATAAGGAGCACTATAGAAGACACATTCTGCCAATCTTACAAATACACAGACTCCCACTCAGTACCTATTCAGAAGCACAAGGAAGCAGAGAACTTCCACTGCCTCTCGTGCAAGACGGTACAGATTTAGGCGCCAGTGGAGAAAATAAACTGTGAAAACAATAATAAGCAGAAACGCTAAGTTAAACATTGCTAGACAAGAACACATGTATTAACTAGCTCATGACCTCATTTACAACTTGTTGATTCAGCTAGATGAAAACCTCTCACTGTGCAATGCTCATTGTTACAGTAAGCAGCAGCTCACAGACTGCCTTTCAGCAATCTCTCTCTATTTGTGTACCACCAAGGTGTTTCCCAGCTTCTCTCACCCCATATTACCTCTTTACCAACTCAGGTGTCTGAGTTTTATTGACATGCTGCATGTAACGGAGGCTTCTGAACCATGACCAAAGTTGCAACCTATCCTCTTTATGAAACATTTTAGTGCTCCTTTGCATGATTACAGATCCCTTGTGTCCACATTATTACTCAAAATTTCCTGCAGGTTTAGTCTAAAAATAAGAACTTTGCACATGAAAGGGTTTGTAACATTTCTTAATTAAACCACACCATCTCTTGGAGTGCCACAAAGTAATAGCACAATTGGTTGGATTCTACCAGGAAATTAATTTGGGGGGCCCTAACTTCCCACTCACCCATATCCCATGAGGGTAAAGGGTCCATCTTACAGTGACTTGCACGGCAACTTGTGGTGAAGCAGCAAGTTGTGAGCCACAGAATACCATCAAAACTCTCGTCTCTCCTGACTCAACGCAGGATCAGTGCACTACTGAATTAGCAATTTCATTTCAGCCCAACCCCTGACTGTCCTCATTTCAGTTTATTCAGACAACTACCTGGCCACAACGTGAAAGTACCAATAACACAGGACAGACTTCTGAAAGACCGTATTTGATCTGACAGAAGTATAATAACAACAATTGGCACCTTTATTGTCAGTGTGTCTAATTCTCAGGGTAACCAGTCACCAGACTGGTTACACAACAATTTACACAGAGATTTAATAAACTGTCTATGTCTAAATCACCCATCTCAGGAGTGGATGATTTTTAAGAGATATACTTTAGAGTTCACAGTAATTAAAGACATGATGCAGAAGTATTCTGTGGACTTCACTGGAGGCTAGTTCAAGCCCAGAAGGAACTCCAACAGCCATTTATTTTTAAGTCACATACAAGGAGAGGCAAAAAGCTCTTGTACATCCTCAATTCATATTAAGCATCCTTTGAAGGATAACTTAGACAAATGGGGTCTTCTGAATTGACTGGGACAGCTATGCTGTCTTCCTGAGAGTGAGACTAGTCTTTCATCTGCTCTGTTACAAAAGGCAATGTCGTACAGAACCTCTGCCACCACGCAGAATGACCTCTCCTGCGTCAGAGATGGCTCCAACACACAGCTCATGCAAAATTCACTCCACTGAAATCAACCAGGAAGCCAAGTCATTCAGAGAACATTTAATGCCAAAATCCCTATCAGTCTCAAGCAGCTGATGTACCAGTACTACCACCACAAAGGGTAGCTTTCATCTAGCCTGTCTCACCACTGCTAACTGAATACCTGTTCAAGGCAGCATAAGCGCAGTAGGCTTTAAGATGTATTGCATTTTTGGAGAGTGATGTTTTTGTGTAGGAAGGCCAAGGCATACCTCTTCCTCACCTTCTTACTCAGCCAGAGCTATCCGAACAAATGTTATTCGCTCCAAGAAGTTCCGTACTTTGAACTAATGCGGCAAATATTTTGCCCTTCAGAAAATGTTGAAAAATTAGTTATAATCTGAGAAAGCACGTATCTAGACATACTTGCACACAAGTAAATTAGTATTTACTCAGTCATGGCACAGTGCAACTATAAACAGAGATCAGAAATCCTGTTATCAACATCTGCATATCTCAGTGAAAATAATGCCAACAAAACAATTTACTCATTACTGGGGTACTGCCATCAGTTTCAGCAGCTGTTTCTTGAATTTTTAAATGCATAACAGACTAGGCACTCTAAGCACAAACAATCCAAGAACTGAGTTCCTCACAAAGATTTCCAGTATTATCTGAACAAGTAAAACGGACTTTTGATTCTAGTTCTGCCATATGACTCAGAGGCTGTTTCTATAATACAGCATATCTAACGATCAGAATTCTGGGACTAATTACAACCATGGAAAACTTGAAGAGTACTGGAAAAGAACATAGAAGTGGAACTGTAAAAATATAAACAGTCACAATGTATTCTAAATTATGAACACAAATTGCCATGTTCTCATGAGACTGGTACTCAGAGTCCATCGAACCTCAAAATTTTAAGCATCTCCTTTCAAGCAAGCTGCTATTGGCTTTTTTTTTTTTAATAAAAAGCGATGTACATTGCCAAAAAAGAAAAAAAAAAAGACACCAGCTTTATACAGGAAAGTTACCTGAAAGTATCCATATGCTAATAAAGCTGCTCTAGTAAAAGCCTACAACACTAAGGAAGCAGTATAGGAATCGGCAGTCTCTAGAGTTGGAAAGAGAAAAAAGGGTATACTGTATTTTGAGCACGGCATACTCTCTACCCTCTTCTGTGTCTACCAATTGCAGCATATAATGCGTTTTATCCAAGAAGAGAATATAAAGACACAGAAAGTAATTTTTTTAAGAAATAAAGACCAAGTCCATGTCATAAAATTGTATTTGGTTGAAAACAGCTACAGTTTAACATAGTAACACTCAGAAAATAGTTCTACTACCCATTTATCTAAATGCTGCTGGCAGGAGGGAGACACAAGACATGAGACAGCAAACCCAGAGATGCTGAATCTGAGCAGCACCTCATCTTTGTATGCATTAACTGCGTTTACACATTTAGTCATGCATCCTCTTCTCACAATTTTGGGAAATCTGTTCCTGGAATGAACCAATCACTTCTTTCATCTCACACTGAAGTCCACATGGCACTTCTTACTGTGTTTGTATCAGAGTACTGTCTATATCTTCCCTCTTAAGAGAAAAGGCACCACAAAAAAATCAATCCAAATAAAAGATTTCTAATTAATGCACAAGAGCTCAAAGAAAAGTGGGCAGACCAAAGTAGAGAGCAATCAGCAAACACAGAATTGCCGTAAGTTCAGAAGGTTTCTCCTCTCTCAAGCCGCCTTTTCAAAGGCAGCATTCATAACAAGTAGTTCACACCTAGCAAGGGATGTGACCAAGCGATTAAGATATTAACCGCACTGTTCAAGAAACTGTGATTACAAACAGGGTTGTGAAAGATGACACACCATCCACTTATTTCAAGTATTTAAATAGCTTCCTTACTTTTTTCCCTCTAAGAATTTCTTTTTTGTAACGACAAAAAATACAGTTCAAGATAGAAAACTGCTGTTATTTTTATTCTTAGGTAGGAAAACACTATGTATTTAGTGCAATTCTGTGCCTCTAGCGTGACAGTGACTTAAATTCCAAGTCTGACTATGATTACAAGTTAAGCTCATGACTCTTCTCTTCCCATCTAGCTCGGAGTATTTACCAGTTAGCACAAATAGTATTGCTTTGCCCTTCATAGGAGGAAGTTATGCGGTTTCAACTGTTTCCACCTTCTTCATCAAAAATATGAAAAAACAAGTAACTGTCTTCTCAGAGCTACTCTACAGTGCAGAAGAAAACACCGAAGTCTGGCAGTAGCAGAGTGTGCTAGTCTACTCTATGTAGAGGTTTGAGATAAAAGTCATTTTACTTAGCACAGATCTTTCCTGAAGGAGAGGTTACTTTAAATTTATACAACATTATTTTAATGAAATATTAATGAAAACACACTATACCTATAACAGATGTGGACAAAAAAGTTCATTTGCTTTCTAAGCTTCTTTCCTCCCAGATTCCTCTACCTGGTAACAGACAGCATATCGACTGTCAGAATTCTAACTGGTAACAGAGCACACTGCACACAAATTTATCAGATGTTGCTCTTCAGCCAGACTGTCTGGATACATTACCAAAAAAAATAAATAGGACAACTTGAGAGTAT
>NW_009622447.1:0-12240 GCF_000690535.1 Cariama cristata | reverse complement strand
AAATGGTCCAGGGAGACATTAGTGCTTATTGACAATATACTCCTAAATACTCCAGGAAGAACTACAGAGGCACTTTCATTCACAGGTCACATTTGCAAATAAGTCTTATAATTGAGGATTTTTCAATACTCTTAAAAGAAAAAAAAAACTATGCATACATATATTTTATTGTATTTAAACAGATGGCATGAAAGAGCAAGATTATAGAACCAAACCTTACATATGACTCCTTGCAGAGGGCAAAAGAATTTTTACTACTTTTAATATAATTTCTAGTTGACTATCACCAATACATGTACCTGAATCTGGGTTGCAACCCCATTTTATCCAATTCTTGCCTGTTTTTACAGATATCCAATAGACACAGCAAACTAAAAAAAATAAAAGTCAAGTACACAGGTCAAGTCCTTTTTAACCCAAGCACCTCTAGTAATTTTAAATTAAGTTTTCAAGAAACTACCTGGCAAACATCTTGTAAGATGTACCAAAAGTACTTCCAGAAAGATACTGGGCATGATCAATCAAGTTTTAAGCTTGAGGTGATCCTGTGACCATCAAGTATGAATTTCCACACAGAGAACAAAATTTTTCAGAGACATTCCCGAATTGCTGCTTAACTAGTGTGCAGAAGTGAAAAACAGTTTTAATGGTGATTCTAGAAGATAATTCATATGCAGAAAAAGAGTATTAAGAAACAAAACAATATAACACAAACTTTATACAGAAGAGTTAAAGTGCACAGTAACCACAGTGCCATTTGACAGATAAAAGTTCATAAACAAAATTACTTTGCAATTTTTCCTATATGAAATTAATCTGTTTACATTCACCAACTCTAAGCAGAAATTTATCTCTGATGTTTGCATTGCTTTATGCATATTTAGTTAAATTTCCTGAGTTGAACTTGTGGTTGAGTGGTTATCAGGACTGAACATTTCCCTTCACTAAAGCAGATAAGGCCTGTTTCATGAAAAGACATGAAAGGGAAAAGCTGTATCAAAGGACAAATTGCATCCTAGAGGTTTTTATTATATTCCCAGTACTGCTAACTGGAATGACAATCACACTGTAACATACATGTCTTCACTTGATCAAAAACAATTCGCTTTTCAAACTAAGTCAGACAGATGGAAGAAAACAAGTACATTTAAACAGAAAAGACATTCCTGGTAATTCCCAGTTCTGAGCAAATTTCCAACTTCAGACCCTTAGCTCTGGGAAAAGGTTTACCATATCAAGATTGGTAGAGTTTATTGATTTTTTATGGCGCTCTAATCAAATCATTCCTTGAGAATCTGCCCAAGATAGATGCCCAGTTTCCTAAGCTGCTAGAAGCACTTCTATGACATGGTATCTTACACTGCCCATATAAGAAGTGCAGCGATTGTTTGATACTGCAAAGCTGCCACAGCATTTGCTGATACTGTTTCCCAACTGCAAATATGAACAGAGGATTTTTTTCCTAAATGAAACAGGCTAGCATGTTGAAACATATTCGTGGTACATTGTTACTTAAGTTACACACCGGCAGTTAATTTCCCCAAACATGTCTTCAAAGATGCTTAATTTCCCAAACCGGTGAAAAAGTACTTTGTCTTCCTTACAAATTTAATCTATATATTTTGATATGTCATTTTAATTAAGATTTTACTGTAAACTGATGCAATCAAATCTATATAAAATCACGTGCAGGCAGCCCAGCCTTACACTGGCAACAGTTTAAAAAACCTCAGCAACCAAGGAACTGAAACAAATCAACTTTATTTGAAAAGTGCTAGCAAAGTTTTGTCACTGAAAATTGCCTGAAAATCTTTTAAAACAAGTAACTTTTTTGATGACTTAGAACCCCCTCTTGATCAGCAACTACCATTTGGAGCAGTAAAAGTACAGGCATTCAATACTGTAAAAGCAAAAAGTAAAAGAACTGCTGAGTGATTGTGCACCAGCACAAAACCACCACTTGTATGAAGAGCACAAAGTCAGAATCCACTGGTTTAGCACTAAAATAGCATCCAGGTGAGAAATGCTTTGGTAACAATACCTACCCTCTCTGTAGCACTTTTTATTGGTGTATCCGAACGTACTTATGCGAGGACATTATCAAACAACTATAAAGAGGGGCTACATCACAGCTGGAAATTACCCACTGACACCTTGATAGCCTACTGCACAACTGTTAGTTCTGTACCAGAAACTGATCTGATAAACTAATTCCTAAAAGGTACTTGTGTGCATACAAGTGCATGAGAAAGCCAGCTGTAGTTACATGTCACCACAGTCCTGTGTTACATTTACCAGTAACAAAGAAGTACCATCTCCCACAAACATCTGAAAAAGGCACAGAACTGTAACACCAGCTTTTTGCACTAAAAGTACATTGCTATCCCAGTATGAGTATAGCGGAACCATAACAAAGCAAGCCACACATGTTTTTAATGGCAGTAAATAATTTCCAGACAATAGGCATTTAATAGATTAAAAAAGAAAAGTCACATGCCAACACTTACACAGTTAGGATTAAAAACCTGGACATGCTACTTCAAAAAACCACAGTCCTCTTACGACTTAACTAAAGGGTGGGTTTTTTTAGCTGACTGCAGTACATATTTATCCTTCAAAGCCATCTACAAGGAAGAAACACTGCAGAGTAGGAAAATTATATGCCAGCCATTTCTCTCCAAGCTAGGCAGTACTCAGGCAGATCATCATTGGCTATCAACCTCAACAGCCTGGATCCAATCTCTACTTAACCCCATGTGCAGTCGCTAGATGAATCACATACCCACCTGGAAAGCACGTCCCAGAACATCAATCCTTTCATCTCCTAAAAACAGATGTTCAGCATTCCAGAGCTAGACTCACAGGCCAAGGTTGAAACCTCAGCTCCCTGAGCTGTGTTAGTAATTTTGCCCATTTATCTGCAACACAAGGACTTGTTACCTGCTCTAATCCACTTACAGCATACACATGGTTCATAAGGTTGTAAACTGAAGAGCCATATCCATGCAGCAGTGAAAGCTAACTTCTGGTGCTGTGGTCACAGTTCAGACAGACTAGGCAATCTTTTCCCTAGTCTCTTGTTCAATGGCAATGATGTAAGTTACAATACTTCTTGTCTGCACAGCATTTCACAGCAGCTTTCTCATCAGTCAGACACAGGACAAAGTCACTCCGCTATTCTTTCAGAGCATCAATCATGTTTCCAAGCACCAGGTTTACTCTATTTACATATTAAGGCTAAATAACAACATTCAGTAGAAGACCCTGGACAGAATTTCTTTACTGCTAACATAAACAGTCCCTTAAGCAGAACAGTAATAAATATATTATCGTGCTATTTGTTGCAGTCAATCTATTATCACGCTATTACCAAAGTCTTAAAGTTTTGTAGTAAGTAAAACGGTATTTCCTACAGTAGTGTTTTGTCTTGACTACATGTACACTTACCCACATAATGCATATTAAGGGCCAAGTACTTGTACTGGAAGAGAGGGTTGTTGTGCAGGCTACTTCTTTGGATCTGCTGGAAGAATGAGCTGACATCCCATCTGTACAAGACATCCAACAGCATGATGCTTGGGACCCTTAGGGCCACATTTAATACTGCCTCCAACTTCTCCTTTGCAGCCATTCTCTTCCCTTTCTGTGAATTGGCAGCAGACTGTAAATAGCACAAGAGAAGAGAAGAGTAATCAGATCAATCTCACTGTACAAACAGCTATTAGGCTTTGTGATCATATGAATGGGACTTCCTGTGTGGCCACAAATGACTGAATGAATCAACTGAGTTAAATTCAAATCCAGACAGGACAGCTTCTATTTTTGCTATATAAAGGTCAATTTGCTAGCAATTTTTCCATGGTGATACTGTAAAACGGGGAGGAGGGGGGTAGGTTAATGACATAAAAATGGTCCAAGGGTGTGCACCAAAGAAACTTTCATTCTTATTTACACTAATTTAGCATCCAAGACCCCAGCCAAAAGACCCCGATGTACTAGGTACTACATAAACATTAACATGATAAGCTTTAGAAAGCAAACACCAACAAAATTTAGACACTACTTCCACTTAGCTTAGGATGCCTCTCAAATGAAATAACTACTAACTAAAAGCGTTTTTAAAACATTTCAGATTCACTTCCTCAATGCAAATTGAAATAAATAATTTTCCAATATCTAAGCTTTTTTAAAAAAATCATCTACGTCATTCATTAACCTCTATGAATTTATATATTCAGGGAATTTGATGGCTGTGTGGTTTGAAGATTAGGACCAATAACACAACTATTCTGCTCACTTTAATATAATTCATCGCAAGGAATCATACAGACAACCAAATCCTCACTCCAGAGTACTAGAAGGTAATTTAATTTTGGAGCTTGACAGCAGAGAAGATGTATGATGTAAGACAATGAAGGGCGCTTTTTGGTTTTTTTAAACAGGAAAAATTGCTGGTCCACAACAGCATCTCAAAACAGATCTAGTCACTAACAGGACCATTTTAAAGAGCAGAAGGATCAATTTCCACATCCTGTCAGAGCACTGCCTTCAGCCGAGACTGACAGTTGTTCCTAAATGAAATGTGCTGTTTTTACCACATGCCACCTGCCCACCCTAGGAACAGCATTCACCCCAGGCTGTATTTGTGAGCCACTGATTATATACACTGTATTAGAGAAGAGCAGTTGAAGTATTCAAGGCTAAGGTGGGGATGATCCATCAAGTTTTTATCCAAAAGCAGCCATTCAAACAAGTAAAAACAAATCATCTGCAGCACAATCAGTCCCCTGATGAGGTCAGATTTAAGAAAAGGCTCCCAATCCCAATTATTAGGGGGACAATTGGAAAGAACTGCATCCTGACCAAAGAAACAGAAAAATGTGCACTTGGAACTTCACTTTTTAAATAAGTTTTACAGGACTTTATTCATATTGTCCTTGCATAAATTTTAAAAGTTTTTGCATTTGTGCAAGTTTTATACTATCAAGCCAACATGGAGGTACAGCATGAAATTAAACCATGCTAATACACAGAAACCAAACTATCTTGTATGGACACGCACACAACCCTTATGTGAAATTTTATTTGTGTCACCGTGGCCAAGATGCAACTATAAACTCTTCATGTGCACACCTAAAGCCACACTGACACTTGTCAAGGCATGACGACATAAAATTAACTCAGCTCAAGAAGTCAGGACAGATCAAAACTGAGATTTGGCTCAGTAAACCACAAGTTACAGGGCTGCTGCTTGTCATTGTCTAGCCCACAGTCTAACTTTCCAAGTTACGTAAATGCAGGCACTTTTTACAGAGCTCTTGCAACAGCTCTACTAACCCCATATACAGCACATCCTTCCCCTCACACAGGAAGCACCTCCCCACTATATCAGGCATCCCACACAATACCAGCATTGCACAATGCTTCCCCAAAAGAATTAAAAGGTCAGCCAGAAGACTACAAATATTTAGAATGAAGAACCAAAAGCATTGCCCAAGAAGCTACTACAGAACACTAGCATTCAACATTTAGTGGGACTAAAAGATGCAGTTTAAATGTATGGTATCGTACAAACAAAAGCTGGAAGCTACACAGATTGTATACACAGAGTTTAGCCAGGCTGCATACTGAAATACAAGCCTCCACTTGGCACGCAGCTTAAATAATTCATATCAAAACATTTTAAACATCCTGGAATTTTCAAAAACCTTTGGTTTTGCCAAGTTTGCAAAACTGATTAAAACTCTGAAATTAAGCTGCCTCTTGTTTTTTTGCTAGGTTACTTTTCCAAGTAGATCAGGGCTTAGAGGTGGGCAGGAACTGACTTACAGGTTTTCACTCTGTCACAAAAATATCCATGTAAAGTGACAACAAGCACCTGATTTCAAATGACATTCCTGTAACTGTCAAACCTTTTCCAGTCATCAACAGCCAAACATGTAGGACAAGAAGGAAATTTTCACTTGAGCTTTCACGTTCCTTAATTAGTCCAAATGCAGAATTCCATGGACTTTGCCTAATACTGGAAGTTAACTGAGGTTCAGCACACCCAAATTAGGCTGAAATATTTTGCCTCCCAAATTCACAGATGCACACTTGAGAACATAAAAGAACCGAAAAGGGGCAGCATTTATATTATCCAAGAAAACAATCTAAATTTCAAACTCTCTTAAAACAAAAGCAAAACAAACTTTGAAAACCACATTATGTCACAACAGATAGGCTACGAGAAGCAGCCATTGTAACTCTGCTGCATATTCTGTCACTGACTGACAAAGCATCCAATACTAATAAGAAACCCTTTAAAATTAAGTCCACTAGAAATGCGGATGTGTTAAATAAAGCCTCAGTTGTAATTGCTGCCAAGTTCCAACACAACCTAATACAAGCAAACAACAAAGTCCATTGCTCTAAGCTCATTATATTGTAAAAGGCTCTCACAATACATTATTTTGATTGGTGTAAAAACAAACAAAACCCCAGAAAAGCACCACAACATTAAACCTCTAAAACCTTTAGATAAATGATGATGACAGGAGTTGTTGGATCCTCAGACGTTAGGGGGAAAAAAAAAAAACAACAGGTCACTGTTGTACATAGCCAAAAAATAGACTTAAAAACAGGACTGAGAAGCCACTTGATTGTGTTTCAAAAATTTTTTCCCATGATTTCAAACATCTCCCTGCTCCAAATCAAAGTAAGAAAAAAAAACAGTCTTAGGAAGAACTTCATCTTAAGTGAGTGCAAGCACAGTTGTGTTATGTGACCAAAACCACCTTTTAAAAATTTCCCATCATAACTGATTGTTCATGGAAACATTTTTGTTTTCTAACACAGTACTTTTCAAAAATCCCTCCCTCCCTTGACATAACCATTTTGTCAAAAGCATATTCCTGGTTAACTTTCAAGAAAACAGCAGAATTAACAAAACAGAACTTTAAAAAAAAAAAAAACCCACCACCAAAAAAAACCACTATCACAAGTCTGTCCCAGCTCATTCCATTAGCAGAACAGATTAGCAGTAAACGCAACAAAGCCTCTCAAAGACAGCACACACTTTCCCTTTAACAGATTTTTCTTTCTGAGGCTTTGTCATCACATAAAATTTTACCATTACAGCTGAAGCTGTGAATTATGCCAGTTAAACCAGTGTAACTGTTGTTTATGCACCAACATAAATATAAACTTATCACATCACAGGCAGAAAATGCTCACTGATAAAGCAGTACAAGAGGTCGCACAAAATCTGCATCCATTTATCCAAGCAGGCGCAAAATTACATTAACAGAGTACAGTTTCTACATTTAGAAATGCATTAATTATAAAGTTACTTAATAGTTACATGCTGGAATATCTGAAAATTTAAGAGTTACTCTAACACTACCGCCACAAAAAAAAATCTCCATAGAAAGATACAGTAATTCCAGTCTGAATCAGAACTTCAAAACTAGACTTGATCCTGCAACATTCAGCCTAACATCTGTGAACAAGATGCTCATTCTCCTACAGGATTACAACTAAAATACTTGGTAAGCCAAAAGAGACAATTTCAACTTCTGTTCCTCACATCTATGAAATTCTAGTTACTTTGGATATGTCCATTAACAAGCAGACTTTGATCAGTAGTCTAGTTTCCACTTTAAATTATTTTTCAGTGATACATTCTGCAACTAAAATCACCAGGAAAAGCTTTTCTTTTCCCATAAGGTAAACCTTGCTAGGTACATCTTGAGGAGGAAAAAAAGGGGAAAAAAAAACAAAACAAAACAAAACACACTACACACTCAACAACTCCTATCTGTAACTATAGAAAAGTTCAGTGTCACCATTCAAAAACTAAAATTAGACTCATCAGCTGGGTTGCATTCATGCACTCCCCAGAACCTCTCCTTCTATATACCTGTCCTGTTCCTGGGAGCAAAAAGAAAGGAATCTGAAGTACAGAAGAATCCCATTCTTCAGAGGCTTAGACCTTTATATCATCAGTTTGAGAGGGAGAAAATCAAGAGAAGAAAAGAGAAGGAACAGCACGAAAAAGTTTCAGATATCTCCTGTTCCTGGGAGCAAAAAGAAAGGAATCTGAAGTACAGAAGAATCCCATTCTTCAGAGGCTTAGATCTTTATATCATCAGTTCGAGAGGGAGAAAAATCAAGAGAAGAAAAGGGAAGGAACAGCACGAAAAAGTTTATCAGATATCAGATACTTAGAAAATAATTTCCCTGTGTGAGTCTGTAGGAAAAAAACCCCTAAAACTCCGCAGAGTATGTGAGTCACCAACCCATCAAAACAGCTCTTTCCCATGCAGTCAGCAGCAAGGAAAGCAAAAGATGTCTTGCTCCCATACAATTTAAATTGGCTAACAAGGACAGCACTCAAAAATTTCTGCTGAGGCAGCCAGATACCGTGAGCGTACCAAGTGTACTAATAAAGCAATGAAACATTGCAGATGTGTACGGTAACACTGTCATTAGGACCCGGTCAGCATTTCCAATACTGCTCAGTTTTCATAGTTCACTAGAGTAGTTCAATAATTTCAAGTCATAATCAGAGAGCATTTAGCCTTCAATTTAAAGATTTAGAGAGAATCGGTCAGCAAACCGACTACTCGGTCTTGCTATGTAAGTTAACAAGAATAAACAATTTTTTTTTCTCCATCTGGTCTAACAATATGGATTGCTACAGAGCTGCTGCAGTGGTGTGACTGGAGAACTGTTATTTCTACCTAGAAAACAAACGAATTCCTGAATTCCTACTCAACCAAGATTCATTCAGTTGTGAATTGAGGCACAGCTAAAGTGAATCATTCCCAACAAATACATAACATGCTCTGCAAAAAAACAGCTTTTACTGCAAAACAGATTAGGACAACCTCTTATCTGCTTATAGGGACCTAAGTGAACATGAATTCACAATAAAGGTGTATTAAAAATTGACAAAAACAATTAGAGACAGTTAACTGTATAGAAGAAAAAAAATAATCTACATTTCCAACTTTCATTAATTCTAGCAAGTTTTATATGAGGGAGAAGAAAATCAATTCAGGAAATGAGGATACATATCACAGAGCTGTGAAGTTACAGTTTTCTTTAAAGATTTATTTCTGGAGTACATTGATACACCATGAGCAGTTCCAGTACACTCTCAATTATCTAGCAAGTGCATTATTTATAGGCAGTCTGTAAAACATTCTGTGTCTTTTATTTTTCATAATGAGCAGGTAAAACCAGGGAACTGAACTCAAGGACTAACACATGTTAACAAAGGTTAACAAATCCATCAGGTATGCAGCAAAATCCTTCTGTGGATTCCTACAGCATCGGTGCTCTGCCTGCGTATCATCAGTTCAAATTCAGTCACGCTAAGAGGGGCTGCTTGTTTTTTAGATCACAGATTTTCCAAGTTCAGTTAGGCACCTGAAAGACAGGAATCTAATTCATTAAAATAAAAATATAACTACTAATATCTTTAAGTAAAATCTTCAGGGAAAAGAAATCTAGATCGAATCAACAAACTGATTTGCTCCAAGGTCCTTTTTGACTCTACAGTTTCTTGCCAGTCCAAGGTTTGGTTTATTAACTAGTTATTCAGCTTTTTTTTTTTTGCAGTCACAGCCATGTTTGCAAGCCTACACCTACAATCCTGCCCAACTACATTTGTATCAGCACATTCTGATAAAATCTGGGCAGCAATCCCAAAGCGCCTCTGCAGAGGATAGAATACCCAGAGGACCTGCACACAGAGCATTAATGACAGCCCAAGATGATGCAGTCTGTGACAACCCACCCCAGAGAACTGGATCACCGGAAGACCAGCCACGCAAGTAAAGCTGGCATAGGCATACCCCATCGACCTCACAAGAAAACCCTGCAACCCAAATGTGTTACCAGGATGAAGTTACATGACAGGACAAAATCTTTTTCATCCTCCATAGTTGCTCATTTAGTTTTTAGCCATTTCAGATACAGCCTATGTTTAGAACCTGCAATGCCAATAACTAGTTACCTGACTGGTAGGAAGTTAAAACATAAACTAAGACTTTCAAGATTTCTCTAGGTCAATACTGATAAAGTTCCCATTCCTGCTGCTGCCTGAACTATTTAAGTCATGTAAACAGAGAGCATCAGCTTCCAGGCCTGTGAAACAGGCAGCTTAGCTTCCTGCAGTACCAGACCCATGCAACAGAAAGATCAAACAAATGGTGAAAATACTTAGAAAAGTCCCCTTTAAAACATGTTCAAACTCAAGACGTGCAACGAAAAAATTTCTCCTTTCAAGCATACAAGTAATTACAAAGCAGAAGGACTTCTCTAAAATGAAAGGAAATGTTATAAAAGTAATGGCAGGGAAACTGGCACAAATGTCTGAATCCTATTGGAAGGCCTAGGCATGAACACGCACTTAAAAAGCAAAATGACAGCGAACTGTCTGCTCTATAACCACATGAAACATTGCCAGGTGTATTTAGAGATAAAAATGGATTCAGAAAGAGAGTAAATCACCAGACAAATATGAACAGTTCCAGAGGACTGAAGGAGAAGCTATCCGCATGTCTGTGTGAAGAGGAGGAAACCAACTCAAGCTTAGCAAACAGTTTAGAGAGTGTTTTTGAGAGTGCAACATGAAACACTAAGCAGGCTTATAGTTTTCCACAACACACCCATTCGTTCACATCTTATTGGCATGATGTGCTTTTCTGCATCTGCACCATGGACTCTAGCTGCTGAACTGAGCGAGATACTAATCTCTTTCCATCATTTCCGAAGGAAGGAATTCCCCAGTATTTCTTCCAATGCATGTTGCTCAGTTTATATTTCCATCAGAATTAGGTTGCTCTAACATCAGTAGCTCCTGGTAAGACTGATATAAACAAGGTGAATCCTGTGTTTTGGACAAGCAGCAGCCTTATGTTGCTCCCTAAGACTTTTGAGAATCCTTCCACATAATGGTAGTCACAAAACCATCTATTTCGTAGTGCTAACGAGTTTAGGAATTAATTAAATCCTTTCATGACATTATGGCTCAAAAAACAGCAGCTGATTACCACAGTTATTAAAACTAACTAGAAACAAAAAGATACAGTTTCTCATGCACAGGCAGCTTGTTATTTAACTGGCAAAAATAAGCCAAGGTTACAGACAAACCAAAAATACAGGGCGCAATAGCTTAACAGCTCTAATCTTAAAAAATGTTGGTTTTTTTCAATATTTAAATCTATATTCACTAACATACAAAAGTGATCACAGAGTAATTAAAAATTATTTCCTTCTTCCCCTCCCAAGTCTGATCTCTAGGGGTGCATTATACATACAAAAAACCCTCACACAAATATAACTAAAAGTATCCAAGTCTCAAGTCCACAAAACAAGTTAACAGAAACCCTTGCACTAAAAATTGCAGAAGAAATGAACGCAGCAACATCTACAGACTTAAAAAAAGTATTTTGAATGAGATCACAAATGGCTAATATTTACGAGTCAAACATCTTACAGGTATCTCCTTTTTCACTGGTAAACAAAAGGTCTTTTTTTGCCTATAACGTCTATTATTCTCCCTTATTTACTGATACTTATGTGCATTAAACAAAAAACCCACCTTTTTTTCACTTTATTCTCCCAATCACATTATTTATGCTCTAAGTCCCCCCCAAACACCCCCAAAAAGGTAGCACAACCAAAAGACAAGAATCCCTCTAAGAGCAACCATCTGTCGCAAGCGTACTTAATACAGAGAACTACTCCCGATCACAGAAAAAAAAAACGAAAATTCACATCACAAACCTTATTTTAAAAAGCTACAGAAGGTCTCAAAGCAATCGACTAACATGACAAGTAGGAAAGATAGAAAAAACCCTGTTCTCTCTGCTACGGAGAGACTGCTTCTTACATAAGCATTACCATATGCTTCAGGGCCCGTCTCCAGGAGGGAATAACCGGGCCTCCCCTCTTCCCACCTGACCGCCCGAATCCCGGCACACGACACAGCTCCGTGTCTCACCCGTGAAGGCGTGCGGCGCCTGACCACCAGAAAGAAGGGTTAGGAGGTATATACAGACAGCTGCGGAAACCAGAAGGTGAAGCCAGACCCCAGAGAGGGAGGGGAGCACCGCAACCTCCAAGCGAAGCCAGCACCTCGGTCACGACTGCAGCACCGAGCAACTCATCCTCCGGGCCTGAGGCAAGCTTCACCGCCGGGCCGAGCACACGTACGCATGCATGCGGGAGGGCGAACTCCACGACCCC
>NW_009622446.1:18134-54489 GCF_000690535.1 Cariama cristata | reverse complement strand
ACTGTAAGGGCCAGCCCAGCCTTAAATGGTGACATAGGGAAATGTGTCTTGTGGTGTGTTATGGAAGTGCGCAAACCACTCTGAACCAAGGATAGACACAAATAAGCTTTATTTTGTGGCAATGCCAAACCAAGCAACAGAAACCAACAAAAACCAGGGACAATCCCAGAACCAGTCAGCAGTCCCATAATGTTTGAAACACCACTACAGGTCTGTCATGCCAGTCAGGGTCTTATTACTACACAGTGACACAAGAATGATGTGCACATGCTCACTGTCAAAGGAGAAACTCTCTCAAGAGTACCCAGAAGAACTAATCACTCGCCCAAAGGGGCAAGGGCTCACTCCAGGATAGATCCAGAAGAAATTGTCACTCACCAGGAGGAGGTGAGGGCACTTAACCCCAGGAACTTTCCTCAGATGGCATCCTGATCTGAGGGGAGAGTTTCCATTCACAGTACCACTGTTCCAAGAAAAAGAAAGTCTTTGGCGGGGACTCCATTTATACCCTGGTCGGATCTGACTCGTGGTCATATTTGGGCATGGTCCAAAACCTTCTTTGGCCTGGGATGGCCTCATTGGCTGGTGACCCTGTCTGCTGGGTGGGGGTACCACCTCTCACGCTCTGCTGCCCAAGGAGCATATGTAACTGGGGGTGCTGAGCCCTGGTGGGTACATGAGGGTTGGCACCCAACCAAAGTGCATATGTGACAGCCGCCATGGTGGGCTGCAAAAGACACAAAATATAAGGGTGTGAAAGAGCCAGCGGCTGCTGCGCTGGAAACCCTGATCTTTGTTGGGGCAGGTGTGTCTGCCACATGGTGTCAGGGCAATAATATGGAAAGGGATTTGCATGGTTAGGAGATGAGAATAAAAAGGGGGAGAGTGTGAAAAGTGCTATAGACCTGTATCTGGCAACCTACTTTTTCAGCTTTCACTTACAGTAACATCTTAAGGAAAACAGAAAGTGGGCACTAAAATCAGAAATGTGACTTCCTGCAATTTAATAAAATTTCCTACTTATGTTTTATCACTAATTTTACTGACACTAATTCCTTTGTTGCAAAATCAGCATTGAGGTGGTGGGCTGTCATTTTTCAGAGTGAGCCACTGTGAACCTGGTGAGTAGTGACAGAAGGGTTAAAAGTGGTTATTGTGAATCTGAATATTATTAGAGAGTATAAATTAATAGTGGTCTAGGGATAAGGATCTCTATAGTAATTTCTTACCTGTTTACACTTCTGCTTTAACTAGTGTATAAACACGATCAACTGCCAGATACTGTTTCGGTATCTCTTAAACATTTAGAGCTTAACATAGATCTGACAAAGGAGGATGCCAAGAATAGAAAACAAGGGAGAACGTCACATGAGTTGATAACATAACATTATGATCTGGAGCGTGTGATCACATCTTAGCTGTCATATGGGCATTGTCATCTCATACTGTCCTGTGGTACCACAAGCAAGAATGTGAGGGATGCTCAGCCTAGGAGGGTTAATGAATGACCACAGAACTTCTGAACACTCTGCAGTAATCAAAGAAAAGATACTGTAAAGGGCAGCTCTAGCACTTTGTAGCAGAGCTCAAACATAACCTTTTCCTGTCTTAAATTATCAGATGATTGAAGGAACTTTAAGGTACAGATGAAAATTAAAAATGCTTAAAAGACACTGACTGTCAGATTTGGGAAGGGTATTCCTTCCTAATGATGAATCTAGTGACAAGTCTAATCATAAACGTTTACTAGTTTATCCAAAGTTTATGTATATACTCAGGCAACTGTTGCATTTTTCTATTGCAGCAGCATGCTCTTACATTGCCATTATCTGGTCTTTAGCTACTGTGGTCTTGAAAGTGTTGGAAGAAGGGGGAAGAAGCACTTCAAGCTCAAATTATTGATGGATTGTATGATGAGAAACCCACATCTCTACCCCACCTTTGCAAGTGTCCAGACAGTGCCATGTTTGTTAGGATGATTTCAAAGAAACAGTGAGCCTGTTTCATTTCAAATCCTTTGGGAAAGAACTTACTGGATAATCAAGATATTTGACACCTATTATTTGAGCTTTGTCTTACAAACCTAAACTTCTGTTTTCTGGATTGCCTGTGTTTCGTGACACGTGCAGTTACTGGAAATTCATTAGAAACACATTGCAGAATTCTTTTTCTTGCAGTCTGTGTGATGTTTTGATGTCAGAGATGACACTTTTACATTTTATTTTTTGTCTTTTTATTTTTTTTATCTGTGACCAAAAAAAAAAAAAAAAAAAAGGGTAGAACAATTCTATTAACTTCATATTTGCCCATTGCTCAATGGAGCTGTTCACTTGACATAAACACTTCCATGCTGTGAACTTAAACATATTTTCTTAAATACTATAAAATTTCCTCTTTCTGTGAAGCTCCTTTGGAATTTCTGGAAACAGACATAATTGGCATCTCAAACTGCCTTGTTTTAATCTGCTTTTAATTTTTTGCTTTATGTCTTTTTTTTTTTTTTCTGTATATGCTTTATACAGTAATTAGGCTAAGATTTCAGTAATGTAGTAGGAATTCTGAATTTTCCGTTTGCTTTCCTTTCTCTCATTATGAAACTTCCCTTCCTCCAACTCCCTGAGACTGAAATAGTACCAAACTGGAGCAGTAAAAGTCAGTGTTGAGGAAGGAAGAAATAATAAGAAATTGTAGGAACTAAAGTCACAATGAAGGAATTTGAGGAAACTGTTAGAAATCATCTGCTTTTATTCTAAGCAGTTGAAGACAAAGTAGCCATAGATGTAATAGATTTACAAGATTGCCATTTCTCTTCAGATCTCATATAAACATTGCAAAAAGTGAAATATGTTTAAGATGTCATAATTAATGCATGACTTCTGATATTCAGTGGTGAAAATCTTTGCTGATTTATATAATGGCTTAAATTCTATAGAAACTATAGACTCAAGAAGTGTTTTGTCCTTTCTCTGTTTATAATTTTCCTTTAGAAAGGTGTGAAAAACAGCATAGAACTGCAGAGGTCTTAGTCTGGCAGGATCTTCAGCCAATTCATGAACAACACCTACTTCCTAGGAGAAAACGGAAGTGTTATCCAGTGTGAAAAGGCTACTAAACCATTTTAAAATCAGAAGTAGTGATGAGTATCTGCTGCCGGAATTCAGAATACTCTACTTTTTTAAAAGGCAAAAACATTAGGTCCTTCTTTGCACATCTAAACACTGGAGATTTTTCTTCCTAGCTAGCTGTGAACAGAAGCACTAATGCTTAACTTCATCCTTGAAGATTATTTTTAATCCTTCTTTGGCTGTTCTCTTAAGGGCACTGCTTAGTGAGAAAACAATAGTCCTACCAAGTTGATCTACTAAGAAAGTGTGCTATAACTTCAGGAACATTAAGGCGGAAGTCACTGTCCAGGCAAGTAAAATTTTGCAGTGAAATGCCTGTGACCTTTTAAAAGGAAGAAAAGTGGACTAACTCAGATTTCAGTAGCTCATTCTTCACTTAGAAACAACAGTGTTACTGATTCATAGGCCTGAGCTGAACACAGGCACACTGGTGGAGTGAAAATGTGCTTCTAGGCAAATATATTATTCAAAATTATTTTCCTAGCTTATGAAATGCATCCAGCTGATTATTTGGTTATTTAGCTCTATGCATTGATTGGAAAAAAACCTAAACAACAAACATGCATCGTAATCCCCCCCCCCCCAACCTTTTTTCTGAAGGTCTTCACAGCACATCTGAAGCTTGCAACTGTCACTATTTGTGCAATGTAATTAATGGTTATCTTCACCCACATAAAAAAAACCTCCCCTCCTCCTCTTTTGTAGGTTCCACTGCATACTGCATAAAATAAAACCTCTTAAGGATTAAAATTAAAAGAAAAAGCCTTTTTAAAACTGCATCAATATTACAGTATTAAATTATCAAAATCTTTTTTTTTTATTAATGCAAAGACAAATCTTACTGTTTGGAATGATGCATAATTTTTTTTAAAGTAAATTTGTAAATTTGTATTCTCAGCTGTGAGTTGCAGGAATGAAGGTGATTGGCAGGGATGAGAAATTGCAAGTTTGGGAGGTATTTTGCCATGAGAAGATAACATGCAGCTTATTCCTTTGTAAGTCACAAAAGGGGATAGCAAGAGTGATATACAATTTAGTGTCTCTGTACAGACAGTTCACCCCCTGTCAAGGAGAATGTGGTGACTTCCATTTTCATTCTTCCTTGTACTCTGCTGGTTATTGTAAGAATACCTAGGAAATTGAAGTATGTGTTTGCTGACTAGGACATATTTTTGTTATGACAGGGATATTCATCACCAGTCTTTAGAAGTACTGAATAATGATAAATTTGGGTGCTAGTTGGTCTAATCTGGTTGCAATCCAGCAACCTTGAGTTAAGAAGTTCTTTTTTCTCATGAAATATCCAGGTTCACGAGACATTTAGTCTTTAAACGAAGCCAATTATTTAACTTTTCTTTCCAGACCACCAACAAGGTGTGATGGTTTTTCGAACTTAATTTATAACGTAAACAAAAAATGAAGTCTATTTTTGTCAGCACTTCCATCTTGGAGAGAATGAAACAAAAAAAGAATGTAGTGCAGTGATTAATGATTGTGATTAACTCTCTGCAGGTTGTGGCTTCATGCCCCAATGATTCTTCTGTCGTTATTCCCGACAAGGTGTTACATTGAGCACATATGCCTTCATCCATACGGCTTGATAAAAACCTAAAGGTTAACCTTTAGCTTTGTATTTTTCACTAGTGCACTTTTAATGCTTAATGTGTAACTTATGCTTTATTCTGTTGAGTTACCCAAGATGCTAACGTCTAAGAGCTGAATTAACTTTATTTTAAAATATTAATTCTATATGAAAGAGGGGGTAAAGTGATAGTAAAAAAGAAATAACTGTACAATTACATGCTTCAGACTATTTTTGGAGGTGCTACCTTCTTTCTTCAAAGTAATTTTAATGTAACATTTGTTTAGCATCAGTTGCACAATGAAATTCAGTAATTGAGTGATACAATACCAGTTGAAACCTATGAGCTGTTATAGCTAAACGCTGGTATTTGTGGTCAAGTGCAAAGACTTTTCAGAATGGATTTGAATAAATAGCAAAGATCACTTTATTTTTGTACCCAACATATAATAACTTCTAAATCCAGACACTATATAAATAGCATACTTACCGTACATTCCATCGAATACATAGTATGTCCTTGGTACCGTATTACTAACTGGATGTTGCTGAGGTGATTCAGACTTCCTATTACACTGTGAGGAAAAAGCTGATAAAGGGCTCACTATAACCAAGATAATTAAGGTGACCAGCTCCATAAAAACTTGTTCACATGTTACTATCTAATGCAAGGGATTGCACCACTGTAGAATTTATATTTTGAGAACATATGTGTTATGTAAATGGCTGTTAATTATATGTTAATCAGAGGGGAGGGGAAAGGGAGGAGAGTGAATTAATAACTCATCCTAACCAGGGTGACTTAGTTAGCCAGTTAGTTACCTTACAATAGGAAGGGAAAGATGATGTGCCCTCAAATAGGTTCGGGAGACTTGTGCTTTATTTTTGTTGCTTTTCAGTAGTACAGGAGTTTAGGCAGACTGTGTAGCTGGATTATAAAATTATTAGTTTACATTCTTTCTCCCATAAGTACCATGTCAAATTTGTGACCAATGAGCATCTTAACATATCTGATGCAGGCAAAATTCCTGCTACAGAATACTTGAAATTCCGTAACACACATCTTAAAATATAGTACTTAATGTGTGTTTTGGGGAATGTTGGATGAAGGAAAATGTTTAACAGTTTTTTTCATTTATGTTTAAACAAAATGTTATGAATGAAACAAAATATTGAAGAAAAGCTTCAACTGGAAAAAAGAACTTCTTTAAAAATTCGGAGGGTATTTGTACAGAAGTAAGTATACATCTGTATACTTACTCTTAACCTAAAATTACAACGTGTAGTCATGTTCCTGCTCACTCTTGCCAAATAAGTAAATTTCTGAAAAGACATAAAATAAAATGTAGATATTTCATGACACTGTATGGGATGCCCAGGTGCTGAGGCTCAACAAAGAAAGTGCAGAGTCCTACACCTGGGGAGGAACAACCCCATACACTGGTATATGCTGGAGGCCACCCATCTGGAAAGCAGCTTGACAGAGAGAAGGACCTGGGGGTCCTGGAGGACACCAAGACTAAGATAAGCCTGCAACTTGTCATTGTGGCAAAGAACGTCAATGGCATCCTGGACTGTTTTACGAGGAGTGTTGTCAGTAGGTTCAGGGAGGTGATCTTTCCCATCTACTAAGCACTGGTGAGGCTAGTCGTGAACCCTAATTTATGATCCTGCTGACTACGTCATTTTGCTGCGAATGAGTAATTTAGATCCCTCAAAGAATCACCGTCAGAGGTATTGGCAAAAGTGGTTCTAATATAAATTTGTACAAGTGCAAGTTAAGAAAGTCTGGTGGCAAGATTCACTTTATTACTTGCTACATTGAAGAAGCATACAAAGGTAAATTTAGAATTGATCTAGAATGATTTACACAGAGGCCAGAGATGAAAAGGGGCAAGGGAGACCCTCATATTGAGTCTTGAGGTTCAGAAAGAACCCCCTTGCTTTCTAAACTCCTTCTCAGAGAGGAGTCTAAGTGTGCCAGGATCCAGACTTAGTCCCATACTTGGTCAATGGTTTATGTCTAAGAGTAGAGATACAAAGAGGAAGGGGTAAGGGAGACCCTCCCATTGAGTCACGAGGTTCAGAGTACATCCGTTTGCTTGCTAAACTCCTCAGAGAGGAGTGTAGGTGCAGCTAGGTCTAATCTTAGCCTCAGACTTGGTCAACAGTTTATGTCTAAAGGATTATATATGCCAAGTTTGCAATAATTAATATAGAGTAGCTATGTGGAATACTAATGTTTCATTAGTATTAATTCAGCATGCTACCAGTCACTTATCGAGGATCTGTTGCAAATAAGGGGTCTCTCCCCCTTGTGTAAGGAAGGATCTTTCAACCTTGGGTAAGGAATTTCAAACCTTGAGAGGCATCCCTGCTCAAGGGGAGAGTCACCCGGAGTACAGTCCAGTTGCAATTCAGAGAGAGGTTGAACTGGGCTCATTCAAAGGTCTGCTGTCAGTAAAAGGTCTCTCTGCCTCAAAGAGCAACCTCGAGAGGTGTCCTAGTTCAAGGGGAGATCATTGCCAGGCAGCCATGCTGCCTAGCAGTTAGAGCTCAAAGAAGGCTCACTTAGGCTGTCATGTTTATGGGATAAAGTGGTTGACTTGTAGTCAAATTACATACAATGGAGAAGGTATACAGGAGACAAATTGTACCCACAACTTTCTTCATTCCTTGATAAATGAGTCTTGGAAAAGCCACCAGCTAGTCATGCATTAATCACATGATTGCTGTTCCAAGCTCATTGATGCTCACTGGGTCACACTGATCCTTTGTGGGTTTCTTGGAGGAGTTCTTGGCCCAGCTACGGCTCAGGCCTTTACCTCAGATGGAGCCTATACCAAACTACTGCTAGTTTGATTAAGGGGTTGAGTGCATCCATCACAAAGCTGGACCTGGAGTGTTGTGTCCACTTCAGGGCTCCCTAGTACAAGAGAGACATGGACATACTGGAAAGAATCCAGCAAAGGGCGACTGAGATGATGCAAGGACTGGAGCACTGCTCCTATGAGGAAAGGCTGAGGGAACTGGGACTGTTCAGCTTGGAGAAGAGAAGAGAAGGCTCAGTGGGATCTCATCAATGTGTATAAATACCTGAAGGGAGTATACAAAGAAGGCTGAACCTGGCCCTCTCTTCAGTGGTGACCAGTGGCAGGCCCAGAGGCAATGGGCACAATCTAAACAAAAGAGTTTTCCTCTGAACATCAGGAAACACTTTTTTTACTGTGACGGTGGCTGAGCACTGGCACAGGTTTCCCAGGGAGGTTGTTGAGTCTCCATCCTTGAACATATTCAAGCTGTCTGGACATGATCCTGGGCAACCAGCTCTAGATGGTCTTCTCTGAGTGGGGTGAGGTTGGATCAGATGACCTCCAGAGGTAATCTCCAACCTCAACCATTCAAGGATTTCCTCATCCCCTTGTGCTGCTTGGGAGGGAAGAAGTAAAGGAGTTGGAAGAGTTGAAGAGGAGTGAAAGAATGAAGTTGAGGACTGGAAAAAAGAGATGTTGGTGAGGGAAAGGCGTTTTAGTTTTTATCCTTGTTTCTCAGCATCATGTTTTATTTTTAGTAGGCAATAAATTAAATTAATTTTCCCCAGGTTGCATTTTTTTGGATGTGATGGTAATTGGTAAGTCATCTTTGCATTTTTCTTGTGAACCATGAGCTTTTCAGTCTTATTTTCTACTCCTCTCCTGTTGAGGTGGAGTTGGTGAGGGAAAGGCGTTTTAGTTTTTATCCTTGTTTCTCAGCATCATGTTTTATTTTTAGTAGGCAATAAATTAAATTAATTTTCCCCAGGTTGCATTTTTTTGGATGTGATGGTAATTGGTAAGTCATCTTTGCATTTTTCTTGTGAACCATGAGCTTTTCAGTCTTATTTTCTACTCCTCTCCTGTTGAGGTGGAGGAGTTGGAGAGTGGCTGGGTAGGCGTCTAGCGGTCTGCCCAAGTCAACCCACCACAGACATAAATAGAAATATAAACTTTTAGCTTCATTAAAACTTATGACCTGGCGATGTGCATTTGCAGCCCAGAAAACCAACTGTATCCTGGGCTGCATCAAATGAAGCATGATCAGCAGGTCAAGGGAGGTGATTCTTCCCCTCTACTCCATACCTGCAGTACTGCCTTCAGCTCCGAGGTCCCCAACACAAGAAGGACATGGACCTGTTGGAGTGAGACCAGAGGAGGGCCACAAAGATGAGCACAGGGCTGGAGCACCTCTCCTATGAAGACAGGCTGAGAGAGTTGGGGTTGTTCAGCCTGGAGAAGAGAAGGCTCCGGAGAGACCTTATAGTGGCCTTACAGTACCTAAAGGGAGCCTACAAGAAAGCTGGGGAAGGACTTTTTACAAAGCAATGTAGTGATAGGACAAGGGGCAATGGCTTTAAACTGGAAGATGGAAGATTTAGATTAGGTATTAGGAAGAAATTGTTGACAGTGAGGGTGGTGAGGCACTGGCACACGTTGCCCAGAGAAGCTGTGGATGCCCCCTCCCTGGAAGTGTTCAAGGCCAGGTTGGCTGGGGCTTTGAGCAACCTGGTCTAGTGCAAGGTGTCCCTGCCTATGACAGGGGGGTTGGAACTAGATGATCTTGAAAGTCCCTTCCAACCAAACCATTTTGTGAGTCTATGATTACTGCATTTCGAATTTTTAAAGGTCTGTTAGAGTGTGTAATAATAGGAAAAACAGAGAACTGGGGTTCACATACCAATTACCACAGAATGTGTCTAGAGAATGATTACGATTTTTTGTAAATTAATTGTGTTTTAGGACTAAAGAAGATGAATCTTGCAAATTGCGAACTCTTGTGTGTAGTCCCATATATATTACAAATTTCCTTGGTGCTCTGTTTACAGAGGTCTTATAAGTATGTTCTTTTATTAAAAGTTGCTCTGTTTAAGAAAGCTCATTTTTTAATATTCTTTTATAACTGCTATGAAAATCAAATTAATCACATATTTACTACAAGATATAATAGAATGGTTGAATGGTTTGAGTGGGAAGGGACCTTTAAAGATCATCTGGTTCCAACCTCTCTGCTATGGGCAGGGATGTCTTCCACTAGGTCAGGTTGCTCAAGTCCCATCCAACCTGATCTTGAACATTTGCAATGTGGGGCATCCGCAGGTTCCCTGGGCAGCCTGTTCCAGTGCCTCACCACCCTTATTTAAAAAAACTTTCTTCCTCGTGTCCAATGTAAACCTATCCTCTTTCAATTTAAAGCTGTTGCCTTTTGTTTTGTCACTACAGGCCTTGATAAAAGTCTCTCTCTGTTTCTTACAAGCCTCCTTTACGTATATTGGAAGGTCACAATAAGGTCTCTCTAAAGCCCTCTTTTCTCCAAGCTGAACAATCCCATCTCTCTTGGCCTTCCTCCGAAGGAGATGTGTTCCAGCGAACAAACAAATACCTTGGTTGGTTTGGTATAGAGTTGTTCTGCAGGTCATTCTCCATTTTTTTGGTTTGTTTGTTTTCCAAAACACAAATACATTTTATATACTAATTTGAGTTACTATCACCATCAAAATGTGAGGGAAATGTGTTCTTGTCCTTCTTTGCAAAGTTATTGCAATTATTACTTTATTTTATTTTATCAGTACCTTGTTTTTCCTGTAGCTTTTATTTCTAAACCAAGAGAATATTTAACTCTAAAGATAATAACTATTTAGATCTCTAGACAAATTTTGGGAAATAAACAAGTTACGGTCCCATAACAAAGGAATTGTCTTTTCCAGCTACTGCTCCACAAAACTTTGGGTTTATGGTGAAGCACACTCTTTTTTTTTAGTAAACATTGCTCTCTGAATGTTCTCTAAATGTACAGCAAAAATACGATTTTATGTACTGTTAATCACGTTATCAAATTCTTCTGGGATATGCTGAACTAGCCTTATTTCCAACATACTGTAGCTGGCATTTCTCAGAAGATAGTGTTGGGGTTTTTTTGGTATTACCATCTTTCTTAAACTGAAGACGACAATGCTTTTGAAATTATATTTCTCTTCATATAGTATTGATCAATGATTTTAATATTTGAACAAATGGCATGAATGTATTATCCAACTGTAGAACTATTATGATAATTCCAAGTTTTTTAATACACTCACAGAGCTTTATAAGACACTTAATAAAGAATATTGTAACAGTGAATGCAGTTTTAATCCTCTAGTAGAAATTTGTTATTGAAAAATATCCTATCATTAGAGCTTCATGGCTTTCATTAATCAGCATTACTGTATTTAAGACACTCCAGAGGAACTTAAATTAATTTTTATGAGAGAGTGAAACTTTTTGTACTATATTGACTTATGTTATTGATTCCTTTGGCAAAAAAGAAACTGTTGTCATTCTGTAAATGTAGAAATGTTTCCTCTGTATGTGATATCTACATTTAGAAGAAAAGTTCCAAAGTGACTGGGCACTGACGTGGAGCTGCAAACTATGGGTAAACTTCAAGAACTTTCCTCCTTTAACAGTTTCCAGAGTACATAATTAGGTATGTTTTTTCTAAATTACTACACAAAAAGACCATAAACCTGTTTTAGAAACAATGGTCTATTTTGAAACGTACCTTCCTTGTGATAGTTACTGAATCAAGGAGGTGAATTTTAATCAAATATAGCTGATTGCAAAAACTTAATATCAAAACCAAGTGATTTTTGTTGCCAAATCGTTAAATGACAATTCTAAGTGTACAGAGGAAGGAAGTGAATTGTGTGCCCAGGTCCTTTGCTGAAATGGTAGGACTACCTTTATGTTTAGAATTAACCACAGACTTGAAATTATTCACTGAACAAGGGATTCTTTGTGGTTTTTCAATAGTAATTATTTCTAAAAAGTATAGGTACTTCAACTTTCTGAACCACCTGGCAGCTAGATTAACAACTTCTTGGCAGCAGATTACAACCACCAATATGTAGTGGCTACCAGATGAGCATTAATTTACTTTTATATTAAGCATGCAAAGCAAGTAGAGAAAATATAATCATTTATTATTATAATAGTTCTAAGTTATAACCAGCTACATGATTTATGCTTCAATTAAACTATGCAGCTTGTACAAAGTCCTCTTCCTGTATTAATCATGCAAACTGGCTCATTATTTATGACTAAAAAAAGCAGATGAGCCAGAGTTTCCAGTCATGATTGGGAAAGGTTTTGTATTCTCAACACCCCACATATTAAGCATGGCAGAGAAGATGAAGCATTTCATATGGAAGAAAAATTTGATAGTATAGAATTTTCCATGTTTGCATTACAATACTCTCAATCTGCTGTTACTCTGTAAAATGAAGTTAAATGCTGCTATCATTTACACCACTCAAAGCCCTTACACTGCTGAAAGTCAATGGCTATCAGTGAAGGCATTGTTTGGTTTACAGTTTTTTCAAATTTGGTTGTGATTGGTAAATTATTCACTAGGAAAGATGTAGTGAGTATCAGTGGACATGACAGCAAAGAGAATTTGTGATAAATCTATGGCTTTACTTCCCAAGTCTGTTTGCCTCTCTTAGGTGCACTTGATTGAGGTGATCTTGATGAAATGAAACATCTCAATATGGAAAATGTTTCTTCTATTTTACAGTACTTTTGTGAATTTCCAGATGTTTTACAAACTATTGGGATGATTCAACTTTTTATGTTTTTTCAGGGAGGAAAGGTGATGATGGAGAGAATAAGCGATGCAGTTGACTAGAAATAATGCATTTTACAAGGTGTTGTTACTAATCTGTAATAATATATTATTAAATAAATGTGACACATAGTCACGGTGTCACAAAATGTCTAATCTATTGGTTCAATGCTTTGTTACAGTAATGCAGTTCAGTGCACAAACTCTGTAACTGAAGCATTTTTTTAATTGGTTAAAATAGAAATGATTTTTTTTTCTTCTCTATTACTAGTCATTGAATAAAACTAATTAGGGCAGAAAAAAGGCCTTCAGGAAAAAACAGTAATATTTTCTTTGTTCTTCCAACCCCTTAATATCAATAAGTACTAAATTTGGTGAAAAATATTGTAGGAACTGATATTAAAACTAAATTGAAGTTTAACTTGGTTATATTACAAGAGATCTTTCTAAGGGAATCACAAAAAAGTAGAGTGTGGAATGCTAGCTTACCTCTACAGACTTATGCAATTCATTGTTTACACTCTAGAATTTCATTGTGTAACTGCAGGTACATTTCTGCAATATGATTGCAATAAGATTGCTCTGTGAAATTTTATTTCCTCCAAATTAAGTTTTATGAGATGCCGAGGTGTGTTCAGGGATGGATGGAGTTGTCCAGCTTGCTGCTTCAAGCAGGGCGCTGTTAGTGACTTGATTCAGTAGAGCCACTTGTTTAAAAACTGACTCTCATACAGCACTAGTTCCTTCCACTGCTTTCCCTTCTTTCCTCCTTCAGTAGGTTACCACTTACACTTGATTGGGTTGACGTCTTGTCTTGATTATCGTCCTCCAATCTGTTCAAGCTTTGACTCCAAGCACCGTACATAAATTCTACATGATGTCCAAACAGTGTGGTGGGTAGTGAAATGAAAGGTGCAGTGTTTCAATACAAAAGCTCCAGTGAATAAATGGTTTAAACTCTGAAAGTACTAATTTGAGTATGGGAAATACCAGAACAGGTATATTCTCTCCTAGCAGCTGAAATAAAGCTGCTGTAACTGCTATACATTATCTCCTACAAAGAAATAGTAATCTCCTTAGAAAAAAAAAAAAATGGAAGAAAAAAAGACTACTTTTCACAAGATTGTGTGCATTTTGTAAACCTTTGAATCGTATTTAGACCATGAAGTGCAATCTGTTTCTATAAGCTCAGCCATAAATGAGAAGCTCAGAAAGAAAAAGTTCAGAAGTCACTCAGGCAGGTAGAGGCAATTGCATGAAGATGACGACTGTGAGCATACATAGAAATAAGTTGCTGTTTTCAAAAATTGCAGCAGTGCATATTTCTGCATTTAAGGCGTGTACGTCCAGTGAGACCTTTTTGATATTTTGTGTAAGTGTCCCTGATAAAGTAATTTGTTGTCTCAAAGTACAGATAAAT
Source organism: Cariama cristata (assembly GCF_000690535.1). Taxonomy (NCBI): domain Eukaryota; kingdom Metazoa; phylum Chordata; class Aves; order Cariamiformes; family Cariamidae; genus Cariama; species Cariama cristata. Next base: position 40,724 of record NW_009622446.1, on the reverse strand, counting down.
AGATTAAACAAAGGTTTGGATTGAATTAATTACAAGTTCCTAATATATTGGGACATGACATATTTTAGGATAACATGTGTGCAGAGTAGGATGCTTGCAACATTGGATTTGAAGAGAAAAATGTACATGATCTTGTTTTGTTTTGTTTGGCTTCCCATTTGAAGTAGATAGAAGAAAACTTGTAAAGAACAACAGGGTCTATGTGAAAAAAAAGTCTTAAGAATTGCTGGTTTAGTGTAGTGTTAAATCATGTTCCTTCCTTTGTGGCAATATGTTTTATTCATTAAATTGACCCATGAACAGAAAAAAGTGAATTGAAATACTCTTAGAGGACAAAGGTATTACTTCACAGTGTAAATTAGAACAAACAAACAAAAACCCTGACAAAACAAAAACAAACCCACCCCAAAAAACAACCAACAAGCAAACATGAATTTGCTTTTGTCTTTCCTGTTTTTTATAATTTTCTTTGTTAGTATTTTTCTTTCTTGTTTGTTGCTGTTAATGTTTCTAATGTATTTCATTAAACAGTCATTATTTGACTAATGAAGTTAGTTAAATATGTTTGGAGTTAATAATGACTTTTCCCAGGTACTTATTTTCTAATTCTGAAATCTATCAAAATGATCAAAAAGCTAGAGGAAACAGCACACTAGTGCATTTTGATGCATTTTCTTTGAGCAGTGTGTAGTTTCTGTTATCCTGTGATCAAAGACTACACACTGAATACCATAGTTATATGGTTGTCCCATGAGAGGAGAAATAAACAAAGAGTGCTTGTAAATTCTGATCTTCATGACAGCTTTGGGCTATTGAAATTTGTGGTATTCAGACAGAGTAGAATTTACCTTAGTACGTTCTGAATTGTGCAGAAGTCTTTTTGTTAAAGGAGGCCCGTATAGGAAGACTCTGTGACTTTGTTTAAGAAGATAACTACAGGAAAGTGATAGTATCTATTAAGAACACATCAAGTAAATTATGTAAGTCACATACTATGTTCAATTGTATTTCTTATTCTGAATCTTAAAGTAAAAGGATGAAATGTGAAAAAAAACCCCAACAATTTAGAGGATGCTTTATGAAGAACTAGGAGACACTTTTGTCTACTGCAGGGGTGGAAGCTCTTGGCTTGCCATTGATTACAAAATGACAGCATCCTTTCTCAAAGTTAAGGACTGTAATCAGAATGTATCCTCAAAACCTATCAACTGAGTCTTGCTGTCTACGTCTGGAATACCTGACGTTTTTGAGCAAGACAAACTGTTTTGGGCAAAATAGCAAGTCACATGTAGTTAGAAATAAGATCAACAAGGGAACTACAACTGTTTCTTTCAATTTTTAGGCAACTCATGCTATATTTGAAGATTATCTGATATTTAACATAAGCTTTGAGTGCTTTATCTAGATGTAAATGTCTGCATTTGCATGAATATCTGTTACACATTTTTATGGCTTAGTTAATTTTCATTGTACTTCCAAATATTACAAAATTTAGTATTATGTTTTTCAGCAGTTGTAGGTCTGCAAAGTTAGAGTTAAGCTGTTGGCCTGATCACATTGTGTTATTCAAATCCCCTTCTGAGTTGTTAAGAGGAGTTATAGGTGTATGTAACTAATGAAGGAGCAACAAGCCAGCCAACATTTCTATTGAGTGAGGAGGCTATCATGTAGAAACTGGGTAGAGGGCAGGCTGCTCAGTGAAAGGCAGGGTGGTTAAGAAAAATCTCTGGGGAGTGTTTGACAGTTTTGATGTCTCTGGTGATTTGCAGTCTTGGCATCTTGGGACAGGTGTCCTCTGCCTGTTCCATGGCAGTGGTTCTCAATGTTTGGAAGTTCTGTAGAACATCTTGGCTGCTTATTTTCAGTACCAATTAATATATGGAGTTAAGATCTTGGGAAGTCTGTTTAGCTTATCTTTGATTCCAACAGAATTTTGTGATTTTTATGTATATACTTCATTTTGTTTTGTTTTTCCTTTGTGGTGTAAGCAGATGTGCCATGAAACAGTTTTCTTTTTGTCTTCTTTCCCAAGAACGCCACATTCTAATTCTGTATTTATAAGTAAATATGTTATAGCAAGCAATGCCATCAGAGGTGTCAACTGTGTCTGTGCATCTTTTGTGTCAAGATTTTCTATCTAAACCCAATGAAAAATTGCACATGTATTCCATATAGGTTAGTTCCTTATACTGTTTGTCTGGACAGGATCAGAATTTGTGTTTTAGCTTTGAGACATGTTGCTCATAATTTATATTCTCGTATGGATTACTTTTTTAAAAAACTATATAACAGACCATGATGTTAATGTTCACTAGTAACTTCCAGTATACTCTCCAACTCCAAGATGAAATCAGAAGGTAAAAAGATGCTGATACCTTTTTAGTTTTAATATTCTTTGAATGATCACAACTGATTTAGGAAGGGGGAGAAGAGCGTTTGCCCCTCCAGAACTACAGGTGATCAGTTGTTCCTCATTCAACTGTGTATTATTGCCTTGCTCAGAACCACTAGGGAAGTTGTCTTTTTGTAGGAAAGTGCGGATTAAGTTTGCCAGTGTACTGCAACATTTCTGTAAACCACCAAATAATGATTACTACATGAGGTTTCTCTCTCTTTTGCTTCCAATTATAAATCATTGAGGCAGAGAAAATATTATGCTTATGCTGCTCTTTCATGTATTAGTATTGTTAGAGGGCATGCTTTTTAATCATTAGCTTCCCTATGTTGCGTGATAGGATAGACTATTGTGTGGTGGTGGTTCCCTGGGCTTGGTGCACTCAGGGATGCATGCTTCAGGGGAAAATCAGTTGCGAAAGCATAAAGGAAAGCTGTAACTTCACCCTTTATGAGGTGGCTGTATCTGGTTGATTCAGTGAAGAATTCTTTGTGGGAAATATGTGGCCAAAAAATACCTTTGAAATGACAGTGTTGGGAGATCTGTTTTAACACCTATATTTTAGGTTGGTGTTTGTTATGAATATAAAGACTATCTCAGCTATTCTTTCAAGTGTAAATTCTGTTCCACTCTAATTCAGTTCTTTGATCCCAGGTAGGAGATGGGTAACAGAAAGAGTGAAAGGCAAGTCACTTCAAATGATAGCTTCTTCTTCCTTTTAGGGCCTGCTAGATAGCCATTTGCAAAGCAGTCTGACTTTTACTGAGCTATGCTGTGTTTTCTCTGGATACTCTGAAATAATTTACCGGGGAGTTTATGTCCCACTGGCCTATTTGTTAAGGATTTTCACACCTTGGAAGAGAAAAAAAAAATAATTCAGGAATCATTTGGAGTTAGCACCCTCATCTAGCTGTATTAAAGATAGAATTAATGCATTTATCTAAAAGCAGCAATGGAGGAGCTATATAAAACATTCCAGTATTACTGCTGTGTTTAACTATAACTCTTGGTTACATGAGCATAATTTTTCATCTCTTTTCTTTAGACGGACCATCTTTCCTTAATGAGAAGGATGAGACAGGATAAAATTAAACTATTCTGTGCTGTCATAAAATAGAATTCAGCACTTTGGTTTACTTTGTATTTCTATGATCGGGCACCATATAATATTATGTGGGGAGGCGAATAAATTTCCTTTGCCTGTTTCCATCTACCTATTTAATATTAGTTAAGTAAGTATTTAACTAAATGCCCTAATTAGCATATCCCTGTCTTCAGGCTGCTTTTCTGTTACAACCTTTTGAAGCTGCATTGTTCGTAATCAGATGTGTAGTTTTACCTTTGTTACATGCTATTTTAACCAGATTCTTCCACGTTACCTCATCCTCCTTTTCATTATGACGTAGATGCTGTCAGGCAAAATCTCAGGAAAATGACCAGTGCAGATTCACTTTAATGTCGTTCCGCAAGTATGTTGTGACCTCAGCCTGTTTGTATCAAGTAAGTTTGCATACACAGTAGATGCATCATCATGGATACATCATGTATTTATTCTTTTAGGACTTGCCAGTGTTGGGAAATCTGTGCATGCTGCCTTTAAGTTTCCCTTTCTAAGCTTCCCTTAAACAAACAAACAAATGGACAAAAAAAATCAAACATAATGGACAGGTTGGATGAAACATACAGAGATCCTATTCTGAAATTGTTGCTTGTTTGAGTCCTTCCATTCCTCAGATATGAGTAGTTTTATCAGCTGATGATTGCATTACCATTTCCTTACCCATATAAATGCATACATGGCAAGAAATAAAAGAGATTGTTGCACCAGTCGGTTAGTTTAGGCACTGTAGGAACTCATTCTGGTTCTGATGCCCTTGTTTTGCTCTCTTGTGTCTGGGATAAGAGAACTGTGATCCTCACTCTTGAATATAGTGCCAATTCTGCATTACACTGTATTAGCTGTTACAAAATTGTAGTTATATTGGAATACACCCCAATGATATAGCACAGAAAAGACTCTATTACATTAATGGCTGGTTTTAAAGCTTGGTATATGCTAAGAAGCCCAAAGTAATATGCAGCAACAGAAAAGGCCTACAGAAGGAATGAAAGAAGTAAGTTTCTGGGGCAGGGGGTGGGAGGCAATCCTTGAATATGTCTTTGTCTTGCTACATTTCCAACCAATTTCTCAACCAAATATTGAATAAAAGCAATTCAACCAGGCAAAAAAGAGAGGTCGGTCTTTCCCTGTGAAAAGGAACTAATTAGAAATCTGCCTATTTGTGTACAAATAGGTATTCAAATGACATACATTTAGTTAAATTCTAAGTTTACATGAGCGTGTGAGAGTCTGGTCCACAGCTGCAGATAAAGCTTCAGAGTATGATATGCTCTGTGTGGCTTGTGGGCATTCATGTGTGTGATCCACTGTCTTCCTAAATACTAGAAAGTCTGTGTCTTCAGTTATTACACGTTGTTACGATGCTTGTTTTCTTTCTTGTGAATTTTCTGGTCAGGCCAGAACAAATTTGGAGTGAATGGTAAGGAGTTAGGTCACCTTTGAAAGTGCCTCACTATGCCTTATAAATCTTGTCAGTCTATTGAGTGAAGGATGGCTGTTTATTTCTGCTTAAGACATGTTGAATTAAAATGCAAGTAAAAGTACTTAACTTTTATCCAAAATAGACAATACAATTTTATTGTATTGTCAGATGTTAATGACTACAGAAAGTACTGTGGGGGTTGGGGGAGAGTGCTATATTTAGATTACTTCTCTAAAATAAGTAGCAGGGTAACGTAATTCAATGAAGTATAAAATATATATTGTATTTAAAGCTTTCTGTAATTACCAGAAGAAAGGAATTTAACTTTCAACTACAGCTATATGTACAGCCTGTGTATGTTTTGAGCTGGTACTTACTGGATTTCTATGGGTCTGATGGGTGATTATATAGTAAATCAGTATTTCTTTTTCAGTCTTCTTACATATTTGGCAAACGGAATAATAAGAATGGAAGGACTGGGAACAGCCCACGCATTCTGACAAAGCACATCTAATAAAATTAGGCTAAATATTAAGATTATTTTTATTTTTCACCTTGAAAGTGCAGAAATCTTGCTGTGCTTGAATTGGCTGTCAGTGTGTTACAGCCTCCTATAATGCCAGTCTCTGATCCCATAAAAGGGAAGAAGGTGGAGAATTAGCGTGATGCAGATGCCTGAGCTGCGAGATAAATAGGGAACTTAAATTGTGAGGTGGCATTTTCATGCCAAATTGGCAATTAAGAGCATGTTTTCTACTTTTTGTTGGTAGTCAAAGATAAAGAGAAGACCCAGTTTTAACTAACTGCTCTGGCTCAGCCTTGAGTTGAACTGTGTGAACCTAGGGATATTTTGTATTCTTTTCTTGTGGTCTAGAAATTAAAGCACTCCCTGAAGCAGAGACTTATAAAATACCTGGCTGTCTCTTTGTAGACTTTGTAATTTCTTAAAAGGCAGTGTATTTGAGAGCACTCCTTGAAAGCTTGATACTGGTTTTCCTGTTTTACAGTGCTTGTTTTATATCTATTCATTACTGTTTCGGGGAAGAAAAAAAAATCCTCTTTGTTTCGCTTACCAAAAAAATATTTATATATAGGCTTGCCGTGTGGAAAATTATTACAGTGTGTAAAAATGGAGGATGGATGAGGAAATTGGAAAACTCTTGTTGTCTTTGTTGACTTATTTTAATCCACAAACTGGAATGCAGTTTAAGATCCAAGTACAAATACTAGAAGTTAGAGCTTAAGAATGATGTTTGGAGTCTTATATTTGAATCTAAAATTTTGGTTTTATTTTTATAATGATGTGTTTGTAATTATCTCAGTGAAGAAATACCCTCAAGCATTTTGAATTGAGCATAATCAAATCAGTGTGTTATAACTTCTAGGGAGCATGAAGAAACTCTTGATCTACTATGAATTACTACAAAATGTTTCAGTAAGGTTTCATCTCAGGATTCTGCTGGTTTTGAGATTCTGATAGTACTATGCCAAGGAAAGCCTGTCTGTGACAGAAAGGAAGGAGTTTGGCTTTATCACTCAGCTGTTGCAGCCTATATCGTGGGACTGAGAACTGAGGGACACTGTTGGCCTCCTTGCCTCTTCCGGGAGAAGGGAGAGAGGGATGATAGGAGAGAGGATAGGCTAGTTTTCTCATATGGTAGATGACCCTGATTCTTAGGATGTTAAAAACCCAATAAACAAAGAAACATCCTTCATATCCTTGCATTTTGATATGTACTTCTTTACACCTACCTATAGGAGAGGGGGAGAGTTGCTCTTTGCTGTGTGAGTCCACATGAAAAGATGATGACAAAGTTGCTGAGAAATTAAGTAAACTGAATGAGGAGGGCATAATTCTTCGTTGTTCTGTTATTAACATCTTGAAATGCTGAAGTGAGTCATTGTTAAAAGGATTTGTAATGTCAGTTGTTCCTTAATTCAAGGTACCCTTCTGCGTGAGCAGTGAAAGGGAAGGGGGAAAAAAAAGGCCAAATCCAAACCTAAGTGTCACTGCAAGAAGGCTTTTAATCACGTAGTACACCTCACAAGTTTTTGTCACAATAAAAATACGATAGAGAGCGGGGGAAGGCTGCTTTTAATCTTGTAATCTCTTCTTCTACAGTGCAGGTAGTCTAGAACTAATGGAAAACATAATGCTTACACTTGGAAGGTTTGTTAGTAAACAGTTATGTTTATTAATATTAAGAAGAGAACATTCCTAAAAAAACATTTAGAACTGTTTAGAAAGGACATTTTTGAAGTGCCTCCTGTGCTAGTGGCAAATGAGAAATATTTCAGTTCGTAGCTGTTCTAGGTGCAATAAGCTTGGTGTACAGACTTAAATGAAATGAACACAAGTGTTACAACTCAAAATGCCTTTGGGTTTCTGGCTCTTGGTCTTGCTGACTGCTTAGGTTCTCTAGTTTGACACTATGCCCGAATTTTGTGTCCATGGCATGCGACCAGACCCAGCCAACTCTGTAACAGTCACATCAACATGCATCACTTCCACCCCATCAACTTATGCTATGGCTTCCACAAGAATAAAATTGGTCCCTTCTGTTCTCAGGGTTGCATTGCTCTCTGAATAGGTCCATGATCTTCTAAATGTAACACTAGGCAAAGAACACCTCAATTCTCATCAGTAAACAAAAATCCCTTACTGGGATGTTGTCAGAGTATAGTGAAGACTGTAAAGCATTAAATTGCATTAGCATATCACTGGGTTTTGTCTATTTTAGCTACTTTTAGAATTATTTTCAAGGAAACTCAGTATTACAACATTGGTGTATCTTAAAAAGATTCCTCCCTTCTCCCTAAAAACAATGAAAAAGGGTCCTACTGTAACCAAACTCAAACCTAGTCAACTAGAGATCCTCTCCTGTCTCTTCTAGTAACCTAGGCATTATATTTTAGAATTAATTCACTATGGTATTTTCATTCTGTTTGACTAGAATGATCTGGCACATATGTCTGTCTTCTAGATGTTGACATTACTTGTCTTTTGTTGCTGAATCTTTTCCTCAGCAAGTTTTCTTTAACGAAAAATTACAGAAATCTAATTAAAAAATAATAAAGTATATATCAATAACTGTGTGGCTAATTTAGAATTCTTGTGTTCCTCTCTGACTTCTCTGAGGTTCTTGACTTCAGAACACAGTTTTTATGTAAATTGTTTTGTCAAGCTGCTTCTACAAGAAATGGTAACATCTTGTCTAGTAATAACTTCTGGTTAAAAAGTGGTTTCAGCTTCAGAAGAAAACTATGTTATGTGAGGCTGAGGTTTGGTTTTTTTGGTTTGTTGGTGGTCTTGTTTGTTTTTAATGGGATGATTCACAGTTTTGGCTGACAAAATCTTAGGACTTGATTAAAATTTCTCCCTTTATATCTGTTTTTCCTCTTTTGCAGCTACAGAGCAGCATACTAAACTCCTTAAGACTAGTAAAATTTAATCTCTGGCATTTTTTCTGTAATAAAAGTAAACCTGGATTTGTATGGTTTCATTTTGCGTTGTATTGCATTTTACTAGGTTTTACTCTTGAAAATACCCTCTGTTTCTTCAAAATAAAATGTTATTTGGGAAAAAACATAAAATTATATGTAATGAACTTTTGAGGATAAGTGATAAGGAGAACAAATATTCTGTACTGTAAAGTGGATGTATTTTGAAAGCATAAGGTTTGCATTTTTATCATCTTAATAGTTTCATTTTGGGTGTTGAGTCCATGAATAATTATAGCTCTTAACAAGTATAGGGATGTTACTGGTTGATACAGTTGCATCCTAACTGGTTTTAAGTTTTTCATTTGCTCAAAGCAAGTTCTCCGTTTCATGAATTTGCAAGAAGGGCTAGAAAACAAAACAAACCCCTGTTTAATTCATACGCTTAGCCTTGTTTAATTCTTTTACTTGAGTTGAGAGCAGATTAAAGGTCACTAGTAGCAGCAACCACATAGTGAAAGATTACAGATTTTCAGAATGCAAGTGTACAATAGAACACAGATTTCTAACAGATTTGAAGTTTTAAATAATAAAAACTTTATAAAGAAATCTAGAACTTTGTTAGTCAAAAAAATACTGGAGGCAAAAACTAATAAAACATAAAATAGATCAGAGTCTTGAGGCTAAGTGAATTTGAGTTTAAATGGGTGATGCAAAACTCACTACTTTAATTGACAGAGCGTAGTGCTGCTGCTTGGGCTTCATCATTTCTGTTCTCCCTAGACAGTAAATTTACTGTCACCTCCTGAGGAAGGCAGGTTCATGAGCTGTTCTGCCCCTACACGCTTTCTGTTAGAGGAAGGGGTGTGCCTGTACTGTCTCAGTGAAATCATTTCACCCAGGTTTCAAGGTGTATTAGGGAGCCTTGGGAAAAAAATTCTACTTTACGTTTCAGGTCTCTCCTGGGCTTCTTAGAAGCAGGGAAGTCAGCCTGCTGTTCCAAACCATGCTGAAGGTGAGAAAATTGTTACTTGGAGGACAAATGCTTAAAACAAAAATTATGTATGTTTTTATGGCATTCAGACAATCCTCTGCGTTTTAGGACTAGGTCCACTAGATCCATTAAACATGTGCTGGAAGAATGTTCAGTATGTAAAATGTTAGAATAACTGAGATTTTTGATGATGAGCCCACTGATAACTGAGAGAATCAGGCACTTTTGTTAATTCATTACAGTTTTACAGACTTGATTTCCATGTCCCTTTGGTTGGTTTTCCAACAGAGGAGTTGTTATTTCAGTGGTAGATGTCATTTTAACAATATACTTAGGGACCTCAGCATCATATTCCTATTAACACCATATGATTTTTAGACTACAGTGTTTCAAGGCCAGAGACTTTAAAAGGGGAATAAAATATTGTGAAGTTGGTATGCATGTATACCTCTAGAAGGAATTATTATCTCTGTCTCTGTGGACCAGGTTCCTTAAGATAAACCTAATAATAGAACTAATTAAAGATAGAGTTTTCATTTTTCTGGGCTACTCTGCAATGTGAGAGGGAATTAAAATATTTGGATTAAAAAAAAATCTATTGTGATGTAGTGGATACTTCAAGTTACTTTATGTGGCTATAAAGTATGTATTATATTTTGAAACTTTTTTTTTGGTAAGAAAAACCCCTTTAAATTACATTTCTCTTACTCTCTGAGCAAATTATATTGTTGATTTAGCATGGAATATTTCCAATTCCGATTAATTATAAGGAAAAAAATCACATTTTTGTTCTTAATCTTCTAATTATAACTTAAAGCAAACTGAATTGTTACTAAAACTTTGCAAAAAAATACGTAGTTTTATAGTGTTGCAATGGCTTTGGCAATATTTTTTTTTTATATGCAGATTTGCCTTCCTTTGAAACATCACTTCAAGCATATGTAAAAGCAGTTATTGTATGAAATTCATGGTGTTATTTACTTCCAGCTCTTAAGTGATCAAAGCTTTATATATTTTTGGTGTAAAGCTCACATTTGGTATTACATCTTCATGTGATAGTGTCAAATACATAGCTGAGAAGCATAGGAAGAAGAATTTTCTAGTTGTAACAAAACCTCAAATTAGCTTTTTAGTCCTTGGAGTTTGATGTCATATTTAACAAGGGCACAAGGTGCTGGCATGTGTTCAAACTATTTTATGTTGATCTGTTGGTTCAAAACAGAATAAAAGATTTCTAAATGAGTGAAGTGTAGTTAATTTGCTTGCTAATGCTGCTTCTTATGGATTGTTATCCAGATAAAATGACTCTGTACTAAAGCTAAGGCTGCCCTACCAGCGACTGGGCCAGTGTCCTGTTGTTCTTGACACTGATGGAAGAAGGCATTAAGGTGATTTGAGACATCTTACTCTACGAAGACAGATCTCTAGTATATTGTCCTCTCCTAGGTGTGCTTCAATGATCACTTGCTTGCTATTTTTACTAGTACCTGTAGTACACACTCCCTGCAAAGTCTAGTGCCTGTGAGTTTACCTTTCTTTTCCTTGTATTTCCTGACTCTTTCTGCTTCTGGGCATGCCAGAAATTCAGAGATACTAGGGAAGATGATAACATGGCTAGTATATTAGCAAGAAATACAAAGCCTAGCATGGAGAAGGCAGCATGCCAAGTAAATAACCCATTGCAACAGAGTGGTGGTTATTCAGATCAGGACTTTGATAATTCTTTAAGGCTGGAAATGGGACGGGCATCTTACTCTCTGAATGATGGTCAGTGTAGAGCTAGAGTTGCAGGATTCAATCAGTGATGTCTTGGAGTAAGTGCAAAGTACTTCTGTAGGGAGTAGGAACTAGAAAGTGTTTCTTGGTCTTCTTGTTGGCATCTTCTAAGTCAGATTCAGGTCCATGTGAGTTGTATTCCCCCTGCAGCGCTCTGTCTTACTTTTGATCTAAAGGTCTGCCTGTCCACTGATGGATCCCATGTGGAAGGTTTTTCATGACTCATCAGGGATTTCAGTCTCCCATCATGACCCTAATACTAACTGTTGGAGGTTGGGCAGCGACCTCTGGAAGCCATTCAAGTCTGTGGTGCCATGACCAATTTGTCAACATGTATGTTCTGATCACTGCTCCCCCCCCAGCAAATTTCTGCTTTCTGCTGCTTCCAATGCATGTGCTCTTGTGGTGAACTGAGTTATTGAACTAATCCATAAGAAAACTTCTTTTTTCTAAAGCAAGGTAAATTATACATTCACTAGGAACTGCCTTAACACACAGAGTGAAGTGTAAAGAAAATAATCTGAAAAAGAAACATCAGTAGTAACAAAGGAAGGATGTGAACAGTGCGGAGTAGGAAAAATACTGTTTCATGAAGAAAACATGGATAATGCATTATACATTTTGTTGTGTAAGTACACATTATTTTGCAGGCAGTATCCCCTTATTCATTGAGAAGAACCTACTCCTGTGGGAATTATCCTAAGGAGGAGGATTGAGTATGATATGAATTCTGTAAATAAAGTGAAACTGCTGCATGCAGGAGTGAATGTTCTCATTTATTATTCCTTTAAAGAATAGCATTCTTTCATCAATAATTCAATTTTACAAATCATTATTATGCTGTAAATTATTAAATTGCATAAATTATTCTTTGTATCTAATATGTAAGTTTGAAGGTATAATAAAATTTTATACTTTTTACTAGATGACAGAAGCCATTCTGCTCTTGTTATTCATTCATTTGGAAAGAATGGAGTTCTTAATTTTTTGTTTTATATAACTGAATCAAACTTTGACCTAAGAGTTACTTTGCCATGTGGGACTTACATCAATGAATAGCAGAACTTCTAGAAGAAACATTTTTCTGTATATTGGAGGGGAAAAATTATAGGTCACTAAATATGTATATGTCTTTAAATATATTTATAAAGAATAGAATTCTGTTGGGCTGGTAATGGTGTTTGATCACCACCAGCCCCAAGACCCCTTTCCCCCCCCAACTCAAACCGAAACCCCTTTAAAAACAAAACAGAACCCCACAACAAAAAAATCCAACCCTTGGGCTGAGTTTACTGTCACAGATGAATCTCAAGTGGTATTGTTAATCTGGTTGGAGGTCGCCAGTATACAAATATAGTTGGCGTTTTCAGAAGAACCAAGGAGACTGTGTTTTCCCTTTCTGCTGAAACTTGTCAGCTAATATCTCAAGGATAATTTGTCAATGTTAGAGTCTTTCCCAGTGTTATCTCCACTCTAACACCAGCTAAATTAAGGCTTAATTGTATAACTGTCTTTGGTTTCTAATGGATCTGTGAGGTGTTTTCTGTGACTTAGCTGGCCAATGTCATCTTGCAGAATATTATTTTGTATTGATTGAATCCATTTATTTGTTTCATTGTTATATTTTTTAAAAGCAGTATTAACGCATATGCCAAAAGGGGAAAACAATATCATGCACAATTGTTCTTCTCACAAATGCTATGTTTGTCTTTACTGTTCGTAGTCATACTGCAGTCCGGACCACCTTTTTCTCCTTGTTGAGCAGCAGAAGGTATAACACTTTACATATAGTTAGTTGTCTATTTTCAAAAGGATTGTGAAGTATTTCTGAATTATATGAAAGTAATGCTGATGGTAACCTAGCATTCTTCTGAGGCGAAGTATTTCTGTGGTCCTTGTGAGTTATAAATAACTAATTTCTTCAATGAATTAATTTGTCTTGTTCACTTTACTCTTCTGCATGGTTTACTTTACTTTCATTCCTCTGTATCTCCTTTGCCATAGTAAGTGCAATGAGAATATTAGCTTTAACAAAGGAAAGTTGTAAAAAAACTGACTGCAATTGTCCGTGCATTATTCAGTTTTCAGTCAGCATCTCATTACAGTTCTTTTCACTGTAGACTGCTGCAAGTATTAATAGATAAGAGAGAAATATAGTCCATATCATGCTGGAAGAGTCCACGCTTTTTTCTTCTTATACATAGGAAGAAAAGCAATAAAACCATGTTTCTCTCTGTCAATTTTTTTCATTTGAAATAAGTCTGAGTAATTCCCCCAGATTATTTTCCAGGAGTGTGAATCCTTTGAAATCCAAGACTGCCTTGAATAGTTACAATTAATTTACCATATGAGCTGGGGCACAGCCCCAATATTAAGATGCCATTATTGAGATTCAGATCTTGGTTTTGTTTCAGCTGGCAATAAGACCACAAGCTGGTAGGAATGGTCCAGCACAAGATTGATGTCCTTTTCCAAAAGTTCATTTTTTGGAGGAAGGAAAAGACTTTAAAGAAATGTTGCTCTAATTAGAGGTAGACTGTAAACTTGAACTTCATCCTTGGTTTGTAGCTGTTCCTCTCTGAGGGATTTACCTTCTCCCAACTGTTTTTCCCCAGGGGTCACATTCCCGTCTTTCCACAGACAGGAAAATGGAAGACCTGCCATAACTTTTTTTTTTTTCTTTTTTTTTTACTAAGGATCAAAAACTATCCTTGTATAGAATTGTTTTGGAAATCTTAGTAATCTCCTGCTAGTGAAAAAGAACATTTTTTAAATGTGTTGTCTTTAAGTACGCCTCAGTAAATAGTCTATGTACATCTCGTTAACATTTCTTATCAAATTAAGTAATTGTTGAGACTAATGCATTTGGTATTCATTGTGGTCTCTAGATAGCATAATGTTTCCTTTATTTATTCTTGAAATTCTCAGAAGAATTCTGGAAAGGTGATTTCATCTGTGGTTTGACTACACCATATAAAATTGTAGGAACTTAATGAAAACAAATGCACATCCACTTCAAGATGATGCTGTTCAACATTGAACATACTGGCAGTATAATGCAATATGCTGGTTTTGAAGCTCTTTGGATACCCAGGAAAGATCAGGAGGTGGGTTTTTTTTGTTTGTTTGGGGTTCTTCATGGGTTTGGTTTTCTTTTGACTAATCTGAAAGCTTTTACAGAGTGCCTCAGTTGGAACTTTGCCCTATCGCGCTCTGCAGTCAAATGAGAACTGCTACTTTTTTAGCAGTACCTCAAGTTTCATACCATCAGCTATCATCTGACCACACTGGTTTGTCAGAAATGGAAAATGAATTTAGATGAGTTTTCTTTAAAATATGATGACCCAAGGGGAAAGTTGTCCATTAACCCTATAGGTTTCCTATTAGGCTGATGCTGAGTTGCTAAGGACAGTTTTAACAATTTCCTCATCAAACAATGTAACTGGAGAAGGAAATTTGGATTGGAAAAGGACTGTTCTTGATGTGCATGGGTTAAACTCTGATGCAACGTTGCTTAGTTTTTGATACTTGGTGACTTTCAAACATTTTGGTGTACTTTGCGTTTCAAGGCATATCTTGTCTTTACCTAATTAAATAAATAGGTAAATCTTTTGTTTCTAAATCACAGCACATTTAGTTATGAGAACAAGAAACAATGGACAGCAGACTAAAAAGTATTTTGATAAAGTTGATCCTGCTCATTACAAAAACTGGTAGCAATGTCTGCATCACCCATCATCTGTGATTTGATGGAATGATGAAGTAGGCTAGAGGTTATGTCAAGGAATGACATTGTATTTTAAGGTTCATATGTTTTATATATTTCTAGAATGCTAGACCCTATTCCATTTCAGTACCAAATGTGTTTGCAGAGTGCAGCATAGTGAGCTGCCGTCTAATATCAAACCCAAAATGGCACCTTGACACAAATCCATCTGATCTGACTGTAGCAGGAGTCTTAGGTCACTGCGTATACTCCTTCTTCCTTGGCAGCAACCACAGTTCACTGAACCCAGGTGTTTATCTGGAGAGACAAGCAGCCTATCTGACTGTGTAACCTAAGAATGAAGCATAAGCATGGAAAATGGAGTTGTAATTTGACTTTAATAAACTTGATATTGGGAAAGAGAAGAATTCCTGTGTGATTTCAGGGAAAGAGGTATAATCTCTTGGAAAGAAGGTGGAAAATCTGTTAAGAGACATTAGTCAACGTGTAGTGTAATGCCCAAAATGCTGTTAGTCTGTAGGAGTCTTGGAAGTCTTTCTTTAGTTCAAAGTGTCTTATAATAAAGAGAACTACTGTTTCAACGTCTTGCCGTGTCAGTCAAGGCACAATTACATACGTAGAGATACATAGGAAGATAAAGGAGTGAAGAACATGTATACAGATACATGAAGCAGTATTTGTGGTGGAAATCTCTTTCTTTTAAATATGATTCAGAACCTTTTGTCCTTGTCACACTTGAATGCTCTCTTGATCAGAAGTTGAAATAAAGTTCAGAAGTGTTTGACTTGCACAAGCTTTTCAGTCACTTAAGCTGTATAATTCCGTAGTTGCTCTTTTCCTTCTTGAACCCCTCTTTCAGAAGATTCTCACATTTTCATAGCATAATATATTACAGAATGTCTTTAGATTTTATTATTTCAAGCCATGAAAATATCAGTTATGCAAATGGTAGGTGAATTTTGTTAGTTGTTTGATACTGGATTTATGTATTTGTTGGCGTTAACTGAAGTCCACAGTTGTGGTGGCTTAGTGATGCAGACAAATCACAATAGGTATCTCATACATAGATCCAACTGCTACATAATCTGTAGCCAGTTAGTGATATCATATATGACAGTAACTCATATGTCTTGATCTCTCAGAACTCTGAGATCATTGTACAAAAATGGTTTCTTCTGACCTTTTCTTCTGTGGTTTTTTTGGTTTTTTTTTGTTTTTGTTTTTGTTTTTGTTTTTTTTCTGGTTTTCCCTGTTTAATGAGTAGATGGTGTACTCCAATACTGATAACTTTGCATGGTTTTCGATCTCTTTAAAAATGAAGATTCTATAGTGAAATGCCAAATGAAAAAAATGACCTTATTATACAATGTGATGTGCACTGCAAATTTCCGCATAATAGAAGGATTTTCTCCGCTTCTCAGAGGTGCTTCCTAAGACACTGTAATAAAAGGGAAGAGTATGTTTCCTTGCATATGTAGATGTGTGCATTAAGAATGTCTACACTTTTTAGTAAGCATGAAGTATAAAAGGCTGATTTCACTATGAAAGGATTTTAATACTACACAGTTCTAATAATGCAAACAAGAAAAGGTATTCTCTCTAAAATTTGATAGAATAAAAATAAAAATTTTATATGATAGGACACAAAAGACCAAGTTCAATAGTATACAGTGAAATAAAATCAGGGAAGACTTACTTTAGCCTCCACAATGTTAAAATATCATAATGTTCTCTAATGGGTTTGGAAGTCATTGACAGCCACTGATTCAACACGGGGATGAGGTTTTGTTTGTTTTTGTTGAAAGGTTTCACTAATGCTGTCAAGTACGAGTTCTGTACATGGAGGACAAGATTTAGATATATCAAGTCATCATTGTCTGACTTCTTCCCCCTCCCCCCACCCCCCAATATTTTCAAGTGAAAAAGTCTGCCTAACCAGAAACAGATGGATTGATGAATTATATAGATCTATTCTAAAGCTGGAAGATTTAGCTGAAGGGCAAAAGGTCTGTAAAGGGTTTGCTTTTAATTGTACGCACTGTAGAGACATAATTGAATATTTATGTGCGTAGCTATGTTAGTAACCACTCTGTCTTTAAAAGTGAAGTTTTACTGACAACTAATATAGCCCAGAGCCCAAGGGAAGAATCTTTTCCTCAGTAGAGACTGTAAAAAGCTGATAGTATTTTAGTCAGAAGTGACATTTACTAAAGCAGACTTTTATGCAATAATGGCATGAAACTGTGAAACTTGTGCACTAAAGCACATTTGTTACCATAAATCTATTATCTCTAAAATACACAATCTTAATTTTTCCAAATACAAATGACAATCAGAAAGTTGTAACAATAAGACATCTTTTTGAGATACGTTACAGCAAGAGGCAACTCCAGCTAAAATTTTAAGTTTTCAAAAGGCCCGTCCAACAGACTGAAATCCTGAAAAGAAGGAGAAATATGAGATATCTTAAAATTCAGTAGCTTTCCAGTTGATGAAATCCCTTTTTCAGCAAAAAACAAAGTGATTGTATCTGACTTGCTTAAGAAATACTGTAGTGTGGAAATTCTCTGTACCTGGGGATCATGTATGTCCTGCTTGGGTGTGTCCTACCTTAAGATGAGTGAGAATGTTCTGGACTGTGTCAATCAGTCACCATCAAGGACCCACACATATTCTTCTCAGGAGGTTGCACATTTTGATGTATTAAGGCTCTCAGTAGTGATTTAAAGATGACTGCAATGTTTTTTGTGAATGACAATTTGTAAGATGGTTTTTAAATATGTTATTTTGTTCTTCAGTTATTCTATTACATTATTGCAGTTAATATTTAGAAAAATGTGTTTCGACCCTTTCTATAAATAGGGTTTTGTGTTGCCCACCCTCTCCCCTCCTCACTCTCCCCTTCCCCCTCCCCCCTCCCAAAAAAAAAGGGCATTTTGGAACTTCAGAATGCTAACATAGAAACCTGTTTTCTAATTAATCATATGTGTTATGCTGGCCAGTCTAAGGGTGGAAGCAGCCTTTACTCCTTCCTTTTCCCTATATTGTCTCTGAACAGGATTTCGCAAATAAGACGAAATATTTCAAGAGAATGATAAGGAATCAGCTTAGCTGTTTCACATGAGTGACTCTGAAGATGTATTAGACTTCTGGTTTTCTGTCACTGCAGTGTGACATTAAGCCAGTCAGTACGTTGAAACTTTGAGTAATATAAACTAACAAGTTTCTGTGTTTTGGTGTTTGTTTGGGTTTTTTTAATCAACATTAAAATGTATGCTGTTGTGTTTGCAGGGTTGTATTTTTTTTCTTTTGAATAAACTGATGTGTAATTAAATAAAAACTAGTTTTACTTTTGTTTAAAAAAAGTTGGAAAGACACTTGAAACTTGAATTTATGGGTTAAAAAACAGAAATGAAAAAGTTTTCTTTGTATGTTTTCTTTATTTTTTCTATAATTATTTATTTTTTAAATGAAAAGCTTTCCTTAATTGATACATTAAGAATGTGAGAAGCTACCTGAAGTGTAATTGCTTTGAGAGAATGTCTTTTGATTAACTCCAAGAACTGGTGGTCAGAACTTCTGGGTTCTTTCCCATCAATCAGCTGCTGTGTGATCTTGGATTTTGTATACATCAAATAATAGGATGGGAATAATAAAATTATCTGTTTCATATGGGCATTAGTAACGAGAGCCTCAGATGGAAGATGCTGTACGGCTGTCATTTAGTAATGTGTTTGATGTATTTCCAGAGATGCTTGGTTTTGAATATGTGAGTATTTTTGTAGCCCAAAACAATTCAGAAGGATCTTTATTAAAGATAAAGGATGAACTACACTATGATACACTCCACTGTTTTACTGCAATAAACCTGTCCTTTTTTGTGTTGTAGGATGGTGAATGGTTCCCAAAAGGATAAGATACTTTTCCCCATGTTATGATAAAGGATGATGCAGTTTATCATCATATTGTTGTCTGTTACAAGAGGCTGATAAATCAAACAAACTAGTATCTTTTGTTTTAAAAAAAGTTAGTTGAGTCTTCATAGGGTTAGTAAAAAGAGTCATCAAAAGGCCTATTTTTGTACAGGGCTACAAATGTACAAAAAAAGTTAGCCCCAGAAGTGTAGGGTCATGGTTTATTAGACTCAATGGATTTACATTTCCTATTCTTGAATATTGTATGTGTTGAATTCTGTACATGACTTTCAGGGGAAAGCAGCCTTGTCAGTAGAGTATGCAAACGTAGTAATAGTTCAGTACAGTGAGCAGGAGATGACTGCTTAATCCTGCAGAAGTACCTCAAACTACATCAGCAGTCCTACATGATGTGTGGGAACGGTGGTGCAGGAGGATCCATCATTCTCATCTTATTCCCTGTCTTTAGCAGGTTAGGTCATTCTACTTCCAGTTTCATCATTTTATTTGAGAAACACTGGAAGAGGAACAAAAGAGGAATACAGAATAATGAGATGTCAGTCAAGAGGCAAGGGTGTAGATTAAGAAAGGAAAACAGGAAATTAAAATGGAAACTACAGATTGCTTTTTGCAGTTCAAAGAGCATTTGGTTGTACCAAGTAGAAAATTTTAAAGATTCTTTCTTGTTTTCTGTGCCTAGTACATCATGCATAAAATAGTAATGCTGGTTCATCATTTTACCCAGGAATACAAGTTCATGTAACTTTTACTTAATTAGCATTAGGAGATTCATTTCAGACTTAAAGCTTTCTAACAATTCACTTTCTGGCTCACTGGATTATGTTTGAAATGTCTTGAAAATGTATGTTTAGGATTCTATTCTAAATGGAAGGCTGTATATTTTAACAGCACTGGATCAAGGTCAGGTACTGAAGAGCAAACTCAGGCTAATTATTTCACTGAGATCAGCTGGGAGTTTTAATAGATAATGACGCACTTGATCAGGTCAAGGCATTTTCCTAAGCTTGCTTTTTTTGGATTAATTTCTGTGGTTTGTTTTTGGTTTGGCTCTGTTTTGTTTTTTCCTTGCTTGTTTTATGAACTACTACTTCTTTTTCTTTTTAATAACAAATCTAGATGTGCCTAAAATGACAAGTCAGTTGTCAGTAAGACTGAAATCTGATGTTGTAGTACTGAAACCCTTTTAGCAGCTGATGGCTTTTACTGCTGTCTGAAACAAAGTAATGACAGTAGTTGGCCCTGGGCTAGATGAGAATGGCTTCCCAATTTTGGGCTTCCATCTGTGCTGGATGTGTTCATCAATAGTTCATTCACTGCTGATTTTAGTCACTATAGGTAGAAGTAAAAAGGGCTGCTTGATTACAGTTGTACTATAAGATAAACTCCAAATGAGGAATATGGTCCATAGACAGGAAGCCTTTTGTATTCTTGAAATGTTGTGTCTTGTAATGTTTTGGCTTTTGTTATGACTAAATAATTAAAATAAGAAAATCTAAATTCTTGTTTAACTATTTCAGAGAAGTTTTTTTATAATGTAATAATTGAAGACTGTACAAGAAGAACGGTTGGTAGTGATACAAGATGAGTAGGACACTCTAGTAGCTGGAAATAAGCAGGGGAAAACAAAGAGGAACAGTTGTAAAGAAGATGGGCAAAGAAATACACAAGAGGAGACAGCAGCAGAAGGAAGGGAGAGTAAATAAACAGGAACAGAAGTGTATTTCTTGCCTTATGAAAAGTCAAGTAATTCAGAATTCTGGAATATTTTTTGTGATAAATAATAATATAGTTTTGCTTAAGCCATAGTATGTAGGCGGTCGGAAAGTATGTAAGTTTCCAAGGACGCAAGTATGGGGACTGAGACAGGGAAATGTGTATTCAGTATAGGGTCAAGCTGCTTTAGCTGATACCAGTTATCTTATCTTGGTTGTCACCTTCCTGTCCTTTTATGGAAGAAAGAGAAGATTACCTGTCAACTTGCGGTTTGTTATGCAACTGGAACATAGAGCACAGGTGCCAGAATAAGGAGGTCAAGAGTTCAACCGAGAGGAAGACACTGAGCCTTCACCCCATGACCCTCAAAGAAGACCCAGAGAGAGCAGCGAGAGCAGCGTGCAGATGCAAGTGGAAGGGCATAGATGTAAATAACTTCGAGGAAGTCATTTGAATATGTATAAGACTTCTGAGAAATAGCATGAATATGAATGACTATCCTAAATAAATCTGTGGAAGTGAGACCAACCAGTGTGCATGTAGGAGGATCATGGAGGTGATCTCCCGTGCACCCAGCGCTGACATAAAGCTTTGCTTCACAGACTTTGTCCTCTCTTAAAAGCTACATAGGTGAATGTTTCTCACATTTTTGCAGAACTAGATTTTGCAGATCTAGATTCTAATGCAGGTTTCTTAGCTATGAGGTGTGTCCAGTGGGTTTGTTTTGGTTTGTTTTTTTTAATATATAATGTCAGCCATTTTAGTAAACTTAAGACTTATTTATTTAAAATATGATACACTGATAGGGGATTTTACACCACTGTTTTTGTAAACATAGTTTTTTGGAAAACCCATGTCTTTCAAACTACAAGGATTCACCCTTCTTCAACAGCTGGTGTCTCATATGCAAGAAAAACCTATTGCGTATGCATTCTTGAGGAGATGCTGCTTTGATTTTGTTTCTCTTAATGACTTAAATGTTCAGATGAAAGAATTTATAGATGTTTGCTAATGAGTAGTCATGACTCATCCAACTCTCACAGCACAGCTGTAAGTAACATTTAAAAGGAGGAAATGGGTTTGCCTTCATCTAATTACAAGTTTCTTGTAAATGGTACTTCATAGGGCAGAAGCTGCCACTACATGGGTGGTGGTTCCCTAGAAGTCATGAGTGGGATTCCGTGAGAGGTCTGCACTTGTACGCAGTGAGAGGAACTTGTGTGTGGGTTTTGTCAGTCACCTGGTGCCCCAGGTTTTGTGGGGCCAGGCTCTGAGTTATCCTGGTCCTGATCAAAGGGAAACTCTGAAAACGTCAGTGTTTTGCTGACAGAGTCCACCAATAAACTCAACCTCCCGTTTCATCCAACATCAAGATTCACTGATGTCTTTTGGAATATGAGTGAAATCTAGCCTCTTGGTTAAATTATCTTAAAATAACAGCTACAACTAAAACCTTTTCAAGTTATAAAGTGCAGTAAAGAATCTATCTTTATTACGTACCTTTTGTGTACCCACAATTTTGCAGTAAACTGAATACCGATCACCAGATTTAAAGTCATATGTAACAGAAACATTATTCCTAGGATGCAGTCATTATTAACTTTGATCCTGTAACACAAAACTGCAAGAAACCATGAAGTGTAGATTAAGTTTATTCACTAGTTCTGCTTGTGCATACTTCTGTCCACTTAATATCTTTCTGTTCTTTACAAAAGCTTTAATAGGCAGAACAAGTCTAAGAAGGAAATTGGCAAACCACCAAAGCAGCCCTGTGATACTGAGAGTACCTGAATGTCATAAGAATAGTAATCTTTTAAAAGGAAGATGAACCCACATGCATTCAGATTTGGCAAAATATATTTTTATGTATTTAAGCATATCTGTCTGCAAAGATTGACATGAAAACTGAGTAATCAGTGTTATTAGTAGGCCAATCTGTACAGTTACAACCTCCAAAATAAGTTATTGTGTACTTAATGGAATGCCCACAATTTTCTGATTTATTTTAAAGCTTAATGTTTTTAATAATGCTTACTATTTTTTCAGTGAGGGTAAAAACAAAACCA
>NW_009622446.1:15378-18103 GCF_000690535.1 Cariama cristata | reverse complement strand
AACCAAACACCAAAACCCCCCCCCCCCCCCCCCCCCAAAAAAAAATAATCCTAAACCAAACCCCCAGAACAGAATAATTCCATTTAAATACTTCTAGTAAATACAGGTTATCTTGTAACTTGTATCATTAAACAGAGATTGATTCTAGTCATACACACAATTACACCCTAATTGCACTTATGCACTTAGCCATTATTTAGGTAAAAAAGCAAAAGATGGACAACTGAGAAATTTTTCTTGCTCTGACTGACAAGAAGTACAGGACGCTACAGAATTTAAAAGCTCTTATTATAATGGAAGTCTCTATATTTTTGGAAAATATATTGAATTTCTTTCGAATGTCTGAGGTGGCTGTAGGAAAATTTCTATGGGCAGATCAGGGCGTGTGTTTCAGTGCTCACCTCCGTTTTGTCTTACCTAGGGTATCAACATTATTTCTTTGTATATTTGGGAAGCAGCTACTGAAATATTATAATGCACCTTTGGTGTTAAGTTTCCAGTAAGTTTGTAATATTGAAAATGGGGGTATACATGCCAAATTTTAATCAAAGTACAGCATTTAAACAATGTTAATTCAGTGATGCTAAAATTACAATATAAGTGCATCGGTGATTTTTGATTACATAAATTTTGTGTCTGAATGAAACGGTTATACTGTGAGTATTACAGTGTCAGAGAAGAATCTGGAAAACCAGCTGAGCATCTAGATCAGTGAGACTGCCATAAATACAGATCTGCAATGTTCTGTATGTTTAGAACCGTCTTCCCAGATGTTGTTATTTTTCAAAAAGTTTTTGGTAATCATTTCCCTTCAAGTTTGGGGCAAAATTAATCCTATGCAGAATTGCAAGTGAAACCTTTCTCTTTTTACTGAGCAGAGATGCAAAAGGATAAACTGAGGTAATAATTACATTAAAAAAATTAAATATTCAAGTTTTTCCCTTTGCATTTGTAGCTTAAAATATTCTGAACAATAGCTGTGTATAAATGAATTAATACCATATTGTTTTTCAGTGCAATTCACATTTAATGCTGAGAAGTATTGAATTCTGCCACGCTTTCCTTCCTTAGTGTTGGTAATCACAATTTCTTTGGTCAGGAAAAGAACTTCAAGCTCTTTCTGCATCTCTGCTTTCTCACTTGTAACTCAGCCTGTTACTATGCAGCACATGATGCAGCACGGAATCAGTTTTCAAACAGAAATGTGGTTTGTGGTTGAAAGATCCAAAACTAGTCTCATCAGGAACCTGCTATTTGTAGTTACAGAGACTATCCTTTTTTTTCTTTGGTAGCTTATTGCTCCCAATGACTTGGAAGGTCAAGGCACAGATCTTGATATTAAGTTGTATTAGTACATATAACTAACTAGTGTTTCCTATGACTTACTGTCTAACTGTATGAAACTGACTTTCTTATGTTATAATTAAAAAATATAACATAGTTCCATATTTACTTGAAAGTCATTTGGAATGCCTCAAATATTTATGAACTTTAGGGATTATTTTTCCTATGAATAATAGAACTTTTGTTGTGATGTCATCCAAACTAACCTACCTGATTATTTTGTGGGATTATTCAGTCACCGTATATATGTAATAGAAAAATTTACTAGCTGTTATTTAATAATTGTCTATAACTCTGCAAACAGTTCTGTTAAAGTACAGGAAGTTTGTTTTATTTATAGAAGGTAAGTTGTCAAGATCTTTCAAATAGTGTTTTACTTCACGATGATTTTTAGAAAAGAATGCAGAACAGTTAAATGTGTACTTAGCAAATTTTTTTAAATTTATAAATCATATTATAGTTAATTACTGTTTTAGAAGGAAGAAGAATAAAGGGATGGATTTTTTTGTCTAACATATGTTTGAGTCACATACAGACTCACACTAGCCACAATTTGAAAAAAAGATCTTGGATTTATGATGGGAGATGATTTCAGAGGTCACACACAATGAATTAGTACTAACTCCTTCCATAGGATATAATATACCATTGATTCCATGTACTAATTTTCACTATAATCTATTTAAATAGCTATCATGGGCATTCTAATGCTCATTACTGGATGTTAAATGTACATCATCTTCAAGTCTCATTTGAAAATTGATTACTTAATTTTGTTCTACTGGATAGATTAAGCTAGCTCTTCAGGCATGAGATGACTTTATGCTGTTCAGACCTTATGGTACTATAAGGCATGTGTTGTCAGCTTTGAGGAAATCTATCCAACTGAGGGAAGCAAACTTTTGTCTGGGAAACAGAAGATATTAAATGTTCACTTCTTTCTTCGTGAGTGAACAACTTGGGGGAAAATTTGCCTACTGCTCCCATGAGGCAGTAGTAGTTGATCAACAGGCTGGTCAGTTCTGTGCAGGATTCTGCATAATGAGACTTAATTTTTTGCTGCCATTTTAATCACAGCTTATAGCTCACATCTAGATTTCCATTTCCATCCATTTCTTCTGGGAGTCAAAGGCCTTCTAGGAAGTGATGGTCAGGTGAATTTAAATTGAGGAGTTGAGATATGGGTACCGTCTTAAAGTTTACTTCAAATTAACTCTCAGTGTGTGAACATACCTGTCAAGTTGTGTTGCAGCTCTGAGACATGGCAGTCTGTGTAAATAAAAGCACAATTAGTCTCTTCTGCTTGACATCTTCCACAGTGACCCAGGTTCATAGCAGGATTGTCGCTGTGCAACACTTGTGCTGTGTAGCTACCACCCTT
>NW_009622446.1:0-15347 GCF_000690535.1 Cariama cristata | reverse complement strand
ACGCTCTGCCTTTGAGAGAGAAGCTGAGGGTAAGCTGAACAGCTACAGTTTGCCTGCTTCCTTCACAGTCTTACAGAAGAATACATGGAGAAATGATTTAAGGGAGCAGAGGATACTTATTCTCTATTATGTGATGACGATGAGGCTCTAGAAACCCTACGATAAGGATGAGGAATTGGGAAAGAAAGGAAAAAAATCTACAAATTCTTGACGATACCTATTGTCTCAGGTAAAAATAATAGATACATATTCTTACATTCCTCAACTTCTGAAATCACTGTGCAGTTTCTCAAGTAGCCTGAAATGCGTTCAGAATGGTTCTTACAGATATCTTGCTAGCAGGCAGATACTTGGAGAGCCTCTGCAAGCTTGATGTGCTTTACATGTGGAAGTTCTTGAAGGTATATAAATTTAAGAGGTTGCCAAAGAGCATCTTTAAATTAAAGCACCTTAAACTAAACTGCTGCATTGGTGATCGCTTAATTAGATAACTGATTTCTATCTCTTGGAACCATACATATATTAGAAAAGTAGTTCAGTAGGATGTTTTCACTTGCACATAGATGTCCTTTTTGTCTTTTGCATTACTATTCAAATAGTACAAGGTAAAGGCCAAAATAAGCAACAATTGAGAAATGCGCTCTGGTTTCAATTTGTATTTTCTTCTTACAGATAAAAACACATAGAAAAAGGCAACCTGTAGCTTGCCTTGAAGTGGGTTATTTACCATTGAAATCTCACAATAAAAATAATGGTCAATTGAAATGTTAGTTTTGTGCCAGTGAATGTTTTACATAACATATCAAAGAGCATTCAGGAAGTTTTGACTCTTGAAGGCTGAGATAAGCATGGACACCTGCTTGTTTTAGTGAACAGCCAACACTGAATGCATGTGTATCATAACAAGTTTTGGGTATTTTTTTCCTGCATTTAAAGCTGTGAGAAACACATTCCTGTGTAGTTTTTTTTAAGTAATAAGTTTAATTACTGCAATAATTAGAGTGTACTCAACCAAATACATTTACAGTCATAGAAGAACATAATCTTTTATCATTTCTGAAGTGCGGAAACAAACTCTACAACTCATGGAGAGTTATAAAGTAGGCATGTTTACTTCGGCGCTGGGTGCAAGGGGGATCACTCCTCCAAACTTGCACACCGAGTAAAATGAAGATACATATTATATACCATGAAACATTTACATATTCATAGTACACTAGATATTCATTGTTATTCACACTTAGGATTGGTTATAAGTTTCTTGCTTCTAATCTAGATTAGTACGCATCCTCAGTAAGCACTAATGAAGGCTCTCTATTAACTCCCCAAGTGGGGTTTTGCCCTCTTTCGGGGGTGCCATTTGAGTTGCAGGTCACGATCTCCCACTACCACAATTACCTCTGTCCTGCTTTCAGCTACTTTATTGTTTACGTCTGTGGGTTGTAACGTGTTAGCAGCTTGGCTCCCTTCATGTCTGGAACTCTCTCTCTTGGAGGCCTCTCTCCACATTCTTGCCTACTGACTTAGATAACAGTGTCCCTTCTTCTGTCGTTTGTTCTTTTTCTTGATGCTTCCCAACCTTGAGATGCCAGGTTAAAGAATGTGCCTGCTTTTCTGTTAATTTAGCTGAATTCTTTAACCCTTTGGTATCATTTCTTTTATAGAAATTGTCCCATGAGCAGTGACAATGACATCACTGTTACTGGTTTTGTTCTAGAACATGACTGGGAAAATACTTTGACTTTGATATCAGAACACAACTATTATTGGGACACAGTTTCAGGTTCTAGCACATTTGTTAACGTTAAACAGTAACGTAGTAGACTAAGGATATTATAATTCATAAAAAAAGGGATACTGGAGAGCTTTAGAAGCTAATCCCTGTTATATTTTTATTTGAGTTACTTCTTAGTAGAAATTATCCTAATTTTTTATATATTCAGTATTCAGTCTCACACTGATAAGAATGGACTATTTTTCAACATGATTTTCAGTCTTCTACATGGGAGAAACAAGTGAGGCTTTTCTGCACTGAAAACCAGATTTTCTTAACGGTTGCCTGACAAATGACCAGAGTGCTCCCGAGTCGGGGGGTGTGTTGGGAAGGGAATAGTGAGAAGGACTGGAGCTGTTAGCTTGGGAGACCCTTCTGTCCCCCTTGCTGCGTGTAACAGGAGAAGAATCTTTGTACTTAACCTTTTGCTGATTGCAGGTAGGTTTTCAGAGCCTTGGCAGCTGGTGAGACATTCACTGATGGGAAAGCAGCGTTTCAATGACATTTCAAATGGTTCTTGATTGAGCTGGAGCAGTCTTTGTATATTGCAGGGATTAAAAGCAAATCCAATATTTGGTCTTGTGAAGGAGCATTGACTCAGTGGCCACCTCCTCAGGAGATGGGAGAATTTTTTTTTTTTTTCACTTGTGCATTTACACGTTTTGAGAAGGAGGACAGGTAAGATCAAGATCTTTTTTATAACTTGATTTGAATTATTGGTGGTGTAAAGATGATTGTCTTTGGATTATGCCACAATTTTCAGCTACTGCTGTGCAAATGAACAGTAACAATACTAGGAATGCAAAGGCTCCTGTTTAATCAGTACTGCTGAAATTAATCTCTCTCACATAGAGCCATTGACTCAACGTTCATGAAGAATGTATTTTATGGGAAAATGTGGGGATGGATAGGAAACTATTATGAGATCTGCATGGAGCTTAGCCCATTTCTGCCACCTCTGGAGTTACAGGTTGCGAGTAGAAAGTGTAGAAAAGGAGCACTCAACTGATTCAGTGCTGGTAAGGCTTCCTAGCTGTACTGCAGACCTTATACTATAATAAGACTTCATTTTAGCCAATTTACTAAAATGATCAGTAAAGTTTTTTGGCAAGAAATTTCAGTTCCTGATTTAGGTTGATGCAAAGCTCCACAGTGGAAATATTGTGATAGAATCCTGCTCGTCCAGATGCTGAGTACTTTAATAGATGTTTTATTATTTTACTTCCAGTTTTTCCAAGCACTGGGAATTTTCTTTCTGCAAGTACTGCCTTGTCTAAGCATGTTAGCCCCTAACCCTTGCCTATACAGGGAGGGATCAACAATTTGCCCTTTAAGAAATTCCTTTAGGAATGTAAGTAAAATACAGACTACTTTTGTTGACATGCAAAGATGGGGATGGGGTGGAAGAAGTGCTTTTACATTTGTGCAATAACCTGTTGGTTAGGTTATGTCACCAGGAAGTTGAGAGTATTGGTTCAATTCATTTTTTTCAATCAATGTAGTTTACTTCCCATGTATCATTTCCTGTCTCCCAGCCGAATCTAAATTGCCATCAGGTGGTAGATTGATCAGGAAGAGACATATAAACACATTGTTTTGGTGATGTGCACTCAGGGGAAGGGGGGGAGGTAAGATAGGGAAAAACAAAACAAAACAAAACCCACAGCAGTGTGACTGTATAAGTGGTGAAAAGAATTACTCACCATAAGAAATGCTATGTTCACGTTAAAGCTCTTCCTTCAGATGTGTGGGGAGAATATGTGCCTGGATATCACCTGTTTGAAGGATGGATTTGAATCCAGAATATTTACCATCTGAGTGATCATATGAGCCTGTGTATAACAGCTTCTGACTAAATTTTAATACACCTTTATAGAAAAGCCAGAATCATTCCAACAGGAGGATTTAAGACTGTGTTTGAAGGCAACAAATTTTGGAAGATTCGCACCTCTTTGCTTCATGCTTTATTAGAAATCTGAAGGTAGCACACACAGTTATTTTAAATTTTTTTGTTTGGTTGCTGTTCTGAGTAATTTAGTGTTCTCCATGCACCAAGAAGGGAATCAAAATTAATCAATTTATTTCTTGATTTCTTTTTTTTTTTTTTTGATTGTGCTGTATCATCGGTATAAAAGATCAAACTGTTGGATTTTTCAGTGAAGTGGTTTAAGTGGACAGTGTCTGGGGATTTTGTCCTAAGCTCTGAGACACTTCATCAGAGAGTTACAATATATAGTGGCTTCTAACACGGGACATCACAGGAACTCAAGCAGCAAATATGTAAGATATTCCAGAGGCTACAGGGATTGTAAAACACATCAAATATGTAAAAATTAGTAACGTTTGAAGTTCTGAGCTCGATTACCTTGTTTTGGAGGATTAAAGTCCCACTAGGAGCAGAGGGATAGAATAGGGAACCATTAGTAAACAAGTGTTATACGTGTCTAGTGTATGTGTTGAAATGCTAAATCTCTTACAGTATTAAAAAAAAAAAAATGTTGAGGAGGACTTAGAATAGCTGCAGTGCTTTTGTTATCCAAGCTTGTATTCATGCTACTTCACTACAGTTTACTCATTCAAGTAATTAAAGCCCTCTTAGAGCTAGAGTCACTTCTTCACATATATGTACATTTTTGTGTGAAAGACCAAGGGAGATTTTAACTCTTAGTAGTGGAAGTAGATTTTTTTATAATTATGTAAGAATAGAAATAGCAATGGATGACACATTAGAAATACTTCTAGAGAAGGGCATGTTTGTTTCATTCAAAATCATTATTGCAGTTAGATGTCACCTGAACTTTCTGTAACAAATTGTGTAAATTCTGAGATGGTTGATGATTGGATAGCAAGAAGGTGTACACTGACTGTAGTTCTTCTCGCTTTTGCCATGCTAAGGTTATGTTATGCTTGCTACTCAAACTTTCAGCTGCTTTTCTCTGTTAGAGCAGTCACAAGCACAGCAATTCATGACCATAGAATATGTGAGAAGCTGGTGTAATGTCAATATCAAGGCTTCATGGGTCTAATACATTAAGCATACGTTCTTTTTGTGTAATACCAGTTTTAATAACTTACCACAATATATTCTGTGTATTGGCTTGTTTTTTTCCACGTGTCTACGAATGACACCATACAGGCAGTCTGGAACATTGAAGCTCATAAAATCTTATGTATTAGACAACTGAGAATAGCTTTTCCTTCCCCACAGAAAAGTAAAGAAGCAGCGGTGTGGTTTTTTTTTTCACCTAGAATGTTGGTGACTCTCTTCTATTCATAGGATTCTGTTTCTAATGTCGCTATCCATAAGGTAGACACTTGAAAATGGCATAGAATTTTTGTGTGTTCTAAATTTCCTTATTTTTGTACCCTTGCAATATGACAATGTAGTAGTGAAATTCTTCAGCAATAAGCATGTGCCATTGTGCAGTGGAAATGTTGCTTCAGTGCTGCAGCAGAATTTAAAATGGGAGCGTGGTCTGATGGGTGCGATCCTGTGGTTTCCATGGCAACCGGGAAGTGCTGGGCTGTTTGCCTTGTGGAAGGCAGTGGGTAACGGGCACTTCAATACCTACCAGTATTTAAGGCTGTTAGGTCGACAATTTTGGTCTACTGCATTACAATTTATGCCTAATTTAAAGTTCCAGTCTTTTGCAGTGCCAGCTTGCTTTCAACTCCCATTCCCTCTAGTGGAAACAGAGATGATTGGCAGTGGGTAACAGTGTGTCCTGCCACCAGCAGCTCCGAATGCATCCATTATTCTGTGAGGATGCATGATGTGTACAGAGAAGGCAAACAAAATCAGCTGTTCTGCTGAGGCTGCAGTGCCTCTCTGTTTTGTTCCTGGTTTTGTTTTTATTTGTTTGTTTGCTTATTTAGGATTGGTTTCTTTGTGCTACTGTTTTTGCTTTTCTCGAAACAAGAAGAGCGTTTTGTAAGTAATTTTGGATGCTTCAGGAAGAACCACAGTTAAATCTATGGTTAAGCCAACATACTGAGAACTTGTTTTCTGTAGGAGTTTCAATTTAATGAGCTTCAGAAACAATGTACAATTTCCTTGCATGAGCAAAAGGTCAGCAGGTTTGTGTTTAGTTATTAGCAGAGCGTGGAGTTTCCTTTTGTGTAGAGCATCCTTGCCTTCTATGGTGAGGAGTTTTTACTTTATAATTAACTGAGTTCTGAAAATCCCAGTTTGTCATATACTTAGCAATGTAAAATTCTAAATAAAGATATACTAGCTTAGGAAAGGGATCTGTAATGAGATACCAGCTGCATCACAAGCTCTGTTCATATGTACTTGGAATTTGTACCCATTGGCTCAATGGAAGCAACTGTCATGTTTGCTTCAGTTTATCTGATCTGGAAGATTACTGGAGCTATGCCACTGCACTTAAAAGACGCATTATGTTTTCTGTGCTATGATGTCTCAGTAGTTTTGTGTACATGTTTTTTAGAGCAGGGTTGGCTGATGTCCTTTCGGCTAGCTTGGAGTGTGGGCAGAGCAAACTAAACAAATTTTCCTGAAAGTGTTTGAGAAGATGCTCTGTAGACCTCTTTGAAGAGTCTGAAAGATGCTGGGCTCAGGGTTTTTTCTTGGTGGTTGCCTTACTCAGTGGTCACTCAAACTTTCATTTGCTTCAATGGGACAAGCCTAGAGCCTGTTTTGGTTCTTTGTGCCATTCCTCTGCCTCTAAAATTCCATTCTTCAGCTGTTGGAGTAAATATCTTTAAAATTCTATACATAAAAAATGTTAACAAGATTTTTTTTGCTGTTCTTATCTTCATTACAATATTTCTCTTTAATTTTGCTAAGTGGATTATAATCATCAGTCTCATAATACGAAACATCTTTACTTAGAGGCTTAAAGAGATAAAAGCAAGACATAAAAAGACTGACCTTTGCTTTGGGGTCAACAGGCTTTCAGTCTGGCCCCTAGTGTCAGTCATTTTACACTGACTCTGGAGTAATCTTACTTTTCATTAAAGATCATACTATATTCTTGAGTGACTTCATTAATATCTGTTCATCCTTTTAAATTCCTGTCATGTAAACAGACATTACAGAGTGCTGAAGTGCTGAGTATGAAAAGTCAGTAAATGAAGCAAGTGGGTGGCAGTAGGCCAAAGCTGATTTTCAGAAGGTTGATTTATTCAGGAAATGTACTTGGGAAAAAATCACACTTAGAGTGGAGTTCTTATGGGACTAATAAGAATTCCCATAATAGTAATTTCTCTGTTTCCACGTGCTTTGAATCAGTCCCCTACTTCCCATAACTGCTTTGTATACGTAGTTTGTTTTTCCCCTTCTGTCTTTCATTTTATTTCAATATCAATACATATTAAGCCATTGGAATTATCTGCTCAGTTACACGTTTTGGCCATTGTTTTTCTGCTAAAGTAGCATGTATTTTTAGCAATCTTCAAATATCATGTATTAAATTAAATGTAATTGTTTGATTTGTTTTAGAGGAGGAAGAAAAGCTCCATGGGTTTAAACCAGATTTCTTTACTCCAAATGTCTTGATTCTGCATGTACACAGTAATGTGAAAACCTACTTTACCTGTTTTTCCGAATTCCTACAAACTGGACATGCAGATTTTAAATGCAGGTCAAGATTCTCCCTCAGTACATTATGTACATATCACTGTATCCTCCTTTTCAATAAAGCATTTCAATATCTGTTCTGAGGCTGAATCAACAAAGACAAAATATTCAAATGTTATAATTAATGATAATAGTATTGCCTGTTGTAATACTGTTTTATTCTAATTTCTTTCTCTAGAAAAAAGAAGAATTTACTTTCCTCTCTATGTAGTTTCAGTATGAATTCATCAAGTGAAAAATAGCCTAGATGTTATCTTAAGGCACCCTCTGGAACAAAGATGTCTATGATAAAATTCAGTATGAGATTCTCTCTAGTTGGCATCTTAGCAGGCATTTTCAGGTAAGAAAACAAGCATGAAATGGACATGGGGACTGAATTTTGTCCTGGTTTTGCTGACACTGATGTTGAACACTGGAGTAGGACAACTTTGGTTGTATGGAGTTGGTAGGATTATTTGGTTTTGACTACCATTCTTGTGAAATTCTCAGTTATTTTGAAAATCCCTTGCCAGTAAACCTGTCTCAAAGAGAAAGCAGAAATAATCTAATGGTGCCAAAATGCAAAAGAATCATTTTGGCTTGTTCCTAGAACTATAATAGTAGTGTAATATGCAGGAATTTTTATCTTGGTTTTTGTGGGTTGTTGGGTTTTTTTTTGTTTGGGTTGGGTTGGGTTTTGGTGTGGGTTTATTTTTTTGGGGGGGAGAGGGTGTTGGTTGGTTGGTTGGTTTCTTTTCTTTTATCCTTGAAGTCCATCAATAGGAAGAAAATAAGTTGTTAGTTGTGAGGAGTCATACCTGCATTCTGTTAGGACTGCACATCCTGCAAAGCTGACGATGAACTCAAGCCTTTTAGCTGTTGGAAATGTGCCTGCCACAGCTTCTCCTTTCATTGAAGGACTTCCTGTATTTTGTACTAACTGTCCTCTCAGAAGTAACCGCTGCTTCTGCTTTTAATTTGGACAACCCATGAGACTTTCTTGTCTACTTTCTTATGCCATATAACTTCATTTATATGTCCCTGGTGTTTGTATAAAGCACAGTAATCAGAATTGGCAGTTTTTCTTGCTAGCTTTGAATGACGGTTTTAGTGGTTCACATGGCTCTCGGAGGAAAGTACGTGAGAATCAAGGCTTATGATTTTATTCCGGCTTCTACTGTAAGTGTTAATACATTGCCTTTGTTTCTAGTAAGAAATAATCACAATGGAATAGAATTTGGTTTTGTTAAAGAAGTGGGTTTTAATTAGGATTTTTTTTTAATTTTTCTACTGGAATGTCCGGAGTCCCTGACTTTGGACTTTCTGCTACAGAGCAAGGTAGGACATCCTGAACTACAGCTGGTTACTGATTTGTCATGTCTTCTCTCATCCTCTACTTTTTTGTAGTTAAGTGCTTCCACAGTACTTAAGAGGTTACTGCTTGTGCATTCAGAAGAAGCATTAAGAATAATTGATATTTTTGAAACTGTGTAGAGAGAGCTTATCTTTCTGAATTCTATCATCATTTGTATTCAGCTTCTATAGCACTGAAAAGTTTTGCATTATCTATACATTTATTTATTGGATGACCTGCTTATGTGGTGAGAATGTGCGACTTGTCTTTTTTTTTCACTTTATTAGTGTGTGCGTGAAGTCATTTGTATAATAAAAATTTTGGATTTTCCATATGATACTAAATTGGTTCTATTTACCGTATAATCTTTTAGATACCAAGTTGGCATTTTATGAATAGATAAATGCTTTTATAAGCAGTAATTTACTATGAGTCCTGCCAGTGGATGTGGAGTGCTCAGAGACCTACTGGCATTTTCCAGATCTTATCAGATTCTTCACTTGGAGATACTTCAATGCACCTTCCCTTTCCAAGATAAATTAAAAGGAAGTTCAGAACTTTAGATAGGGTGTACATACATGCGTGTCTCTGTTATGTGCATTCTTCCAAGGCAGAGATTACTCCCTTTTAATTCATCTACAATACAGTATTTATTATGGCATTTGGTTACAGAGCTTGTTTAGCTGAAAACTTAGCAGCTCTACAAGTTTAGAAGTTATTGCATTACAGCCAAGCATAGCTTTTGGCAAAGGTGTATGGGAAAATAAAGAAATGATGGTATATTATGTTTATATAATGATTGTATGATATGGAATAATGACAGACTTTTGTTTGTGTTGAAGCTAATTGAAATTTCCCCAAATTCTGGATTTGGTAAATATTTTTTGCCAAACTTCTGCTTTTCAACAGAAACACCTTTTCAAGTATAATCTTTTCATGAGTTTCGGTTCTGTCAGTTGATTTGCAGTTTTTCACAAGCTAAATAATATTGGCATGTTTAAAATCTGCAAAATTTTAAGGGAAATAGTCTAGCAAAGCTGTCCCTTATTTGGGAAGTCGTAGGCAGGAACCCCACTTGGTCTGTGAGGTGATCCAGGAGCCTTTTCCATTGTGAGGGGTGTTGCTCCAGGACAATGGGCCGACTAATCCTCTTTCTCTGACAGCCCTGGAAGAAGCCAGGTCAGGAGCTTCTGGTTGCTCTGACTGGGTTACTGGGTTTCCTCAGCCTCTTGCTGTTCCTCTGTGCTCCTTTCTGCTTGTGGAGATCAGCCTTTAATCAAGCAATCTAATAAAGCCTTCTGCAGTTAATGCAATAACCATGCTGAATCTGAAAACATGTAATTGCTTATGACTTCGATCTGGAGAGGGTGGTGTACCCTGTAACGCTAGTATCTCTTTCTGACACTTAGTCCTTATAGATATAATGCATATGACCCTAAACCAATGGGGTTTTGATGTAGAAAGTATATACGCGCACTTGAAACAGAAATATTTCAGACTTGTGGATTGTTAAGAGTCGCTTTCTGAAACAACATCAGCGAGATGGCAAATATAAGCAAAGGCTGAACAAAAATTTATTACTTATTTCCTGCAAGTGCCACAGATGTGCATTTATGCTAAGCTGTTTGCTATCAAGTCTGCTAATGCGAAGCTCACTTCAGATGCATTTGCACCATTGTTTGGATTTGAGACACTTCCTAAAAGTCTTTGAGTTTAGGGAGTGGCAATTACTTAAAAAAAACAAAACAAAACAAAACAAAACAAACAAACCAACAAAAGCTCTTTTAAGATCTACAAACATTAACATTTCATTTTTAATATAAATTTTACAAAGTGCAAATGCACCTGCTACCAATAGACACAGAAATTAGGCACTACAAACCAGCATGTTAGTTTAACTAACCTGAAGATATTATCTATTTATTAAAGTGTGTTAAAATGGTACTTCACGAAAGACAGTATTATATGTAATTGGAAGATTACTAATACGCATTTTATATAATATCATAGTACCCAAATTTGTCCATCTTGATAGACTGCAATTTCTTATTGATTCTGTGATAAGGCAACTACAGGTGTTGAATAACAATGGCAATCACGTACTGAGTAGTTTACAGAACAGTTTACTGAGCAGTGTAAAAGTCATAGACTAATAATCCAGTTTATTTTCCAGTAATTACCTGTGGACTTTTAAATTATTCCCTAGCTTTTGATGTTCATTAGTCACTGGAAATGAAAATGGCAAGGAAACCAATAGTGCATAATTTGGAATATTTTTAATGTTTATGGATTTCTTAGCATGATTAGAAAATATAAATGGTACTGCTCTTTCCGATCAATAGAGGCACATATTAAGAACTGTAATAATTGCCTTCTCAAGGACAATAATTTAACACTGTTGGAAGTGATGCTGAGACTACTGATTTCTTACATCTTCGTTAGTGAGCAATGAAAACAGCATGTTAAAAAAAAAACTTAAGCAGTTTTTTTTATTAAGCTCCTCTTGGTACAGTTAATTATCAATTTAATACAGTTATCTGCTGATATTTAATAATGATGCTGTAAGGTTTCAACTGTCCCTGAGCTTCAGCTACAGTCATGACTCTGGTACTGAAAAAAATCAACTAAGAGAAGTATATAAAATAGCTTTGATAGAAATCCTTTCCCTCTTAAGCTGAAATTTCATAAATAAATGTTGGTTCACTCTACCTGAGTAAACTTATTATGATGCCCTTGGCTTGACATATCAATCTGCAGAAATGTATTAAAATGCAAATTCATGTATTTCAGCCCTTGAGCTGTTTAATTCCATCCCTAAAAAAACATAAAAATCTTAATAGTCTAGAAGGTATTAAAAACAATGCTCAGTTATCTAAGAATAATTGGAT
Source organism: Cariama cristata (assembly GCF_000690535.1). NCBI lineage: Eukaryota > Metazoa > Chordata > Aves > Cariamiformes > Cariamidae > Cariama > Cariama cristata. The sequence continues at coordinate 3,750 of NW_009622446.1, read as the reverse complement.
TGATCTTGGTTTATTTTCAAATTAACAGTGCTTAAAACATAGTTTAATGCAGGACCTATATAAATTTAATGGAAAAAATACAATTTAATTGCAGCTTTAAATTCAATTTTTAATAAGACAGGTCTCTTCTTTTCCTTTTTTTTATTTTTTTTGTACGTACACTTTTAAAATATATGTGTCTTCCTGCAAATGAACTTACATAAAAAGGCAAGTCTGCTAGAGGAGGATATAATGTTAGGATGTTTCTGTTGCATTTAGCAAGAGAAATAAAGCTGAAAAACTATACGTAAAGTGGGTTCCAGAGCTGTTCCTCAGAATAAAATAAGTGATACATGAGTTCTCACAAGCTTGATACTATATATTCCTTTAAGATAGCAAATAAAAGGGAATATCCTAAGAGGGCAGAAGTCATAGCTGTCACAAAATCATTAGTTTGGTTAAGTCTGGAAAAGACCAAGGGGAAGGATGATCCAGGAAAGAGAACCAGGGTGGTGGTTGTCTATAGGGTTGACAAGTGGAGTGTGGTTTGCTTCAGAACAAATAATTTCAGTTAATTATATATATTTCCAAGTTGTAAGTTAAAACCAATTGTAATCATTATGCAAAAGATCTGTATGTCAAAGTGGACAGTTTAGTGAAGAAGCAGACAAGAAATATTAGGGTAGAAACAGAACAGTTTGGAAAGTAGCTGTGAACATAAATGTCATAGAGCTGATGACAGGACTTCATCTTGAATACCATGTTTATGTAAAAACCCATTTTGAGACATAAAATGAGTCTACCATTTAACAGAAGTAGGTTATAAGATATGGAAAAGATCATGTGAAAGAATATCACGCACACACTCACTTGCTCTGTTTAGCTTGGGAAAGAAAGAAATAGACCAAAGTGCATTTCTAGCTTTGCGTAATTCCTCATGGAGTTCTGTGGTATGAACATTACTGAGCCAAAAGTTTAGGAAAGGAACATATGCAACATCTGCATGTGTACTGTACATGTTGGTCATATTGCTTTGGTTTCAACTGATCTTGGAAATTAAGCAGTTTTGGATCTGTCTAGCAGAGTCCTGGGAGACCATCTGGAAATCCCAGGAAACTGTCAAACAAGCCAAGGTATCATAATACAGAAAAGAATACAGAAAGCAAAGGGGATGAAAGGCTCCATCTGGCTCTGCTGTTACTGTCGAGCTGACAGAAAAGTAGGAGACAGTACAATGGTTAATATATAACATAGTGAGTGTGATCTGCAGGGGTACCCAGTGAAGAGAAACCTGCCATGGTTAACTGGGGAGCCCACAAAGTGTGGAGATTCCCCAGGTTATTACTGTCGGGTGCAGTGGTGCTTTTATGCCATCATCCACCTTTACCATGGGAGGATAAAAATGGGGAAAATGGAAGGCAGTCTGGAATAGTTCTTTTTTGTTGGGATATTCAGTGCATGTATGATTAATCATCAAGCTTACTTGAATTTAGTTCCTGGAGTTTTAATCCGTAAGAAAAGAAGTATAATACTGTGGATTACAATCTTGGATCCTGCATTGTGTACATTTCAGATATAAATACCCAAAGAACCCTGTGATTTGTTCTGCATTGTGATTAAGTAATAGAAAAATGAATCCAAAATAACAGTTGAATCACTACAATACATCAGAAGAAAAGTACAAAATTTGATATTAGATGAACATTCAGATATAAGATTCACTCAGAGAGAAATTAGCCATATTTTTTTATTTTGATCTGTTTTGCCTATATGATCAATTTATACATTTCAAATGTAAACCAAGGTGAGTAAAAGACCTGTAGTACTGCTAAAATAAGAGTTCATATGTTTGAACTAGTCTCTCTTACGCTCTCTCAAGTTATTCCTATTTTTTTTTTAAGATATAAGTAATTTTTTTCCTCTTAAGATAACAATGTGGATAAAATTCTTGATGTGTTACCTCAGACTTTTAATTGGATTCCAAGTTTTATGACTAAGACTTCAAGTTGTGTAAGCATTTATTTATTTTCAGTGACCAACATTTAATGCTTTAGATACTCTTCTTTTAAGGATTTTGTTTCCAGACAAGTCAGTATAACTACTCTGTTTTTTTAAAACATGCCTGCTTCTGCTAGAACAGTTGTCATCTGCATTGTAATATAACGGTGTTCTATGGGAAGCTTTTAAGCAAAACCACTGTAATTTAGTTTGCTTAATGTCAGACATGAGTCCACACTACAATAGAAGTGATCTAAATGTCAAAACAAATCAATTTTGCAAATGTCAGACCGACATTAATGAAAGCTCAGCTCTTTCACTAAGGATACTCTCCTAATTCATAATAAGTACTACAGCTTCTTATACCAAGGCCATTTGTAAGAGAAGAGATACATACAGTTGCCACCTTTTGTTAATGGATTTGTTTTCACAATTCAGGTATATCCTTTAGAAGCCTCTGTATTATAGTGACTGAAGTTTCAAATCACAGAATAGTCTAGGTAGGAAGGGACCTCAGAAGGTCAGCTAGCCTACTCAAAGCAGGATCGACTTCAAAGTTTGGTCAGGTTGCTCAGGGCTTGTTCTATCAAACTTTCACTGTCACCAATGATGGAGATTCCACAGTCTTCTTGGGCAAGCTGTTTCACTGCCTATTCAAAACTCAACCAAACGAAACCAAACCAACAAACACCACTCCCCACCTTCCCCAAACCCAGAAATAACACCTCTGAGAAGAATTTGATTCAATCTTGTTTATAGCCCACCTTTAGGTAGCAGAAGAGTGTAGTTAGATCCCTAGATACTCTTCTTTTCTTGAGACAAAACAGAGCTTCTTCAGCTTCTCCTTTTATTTCATGTACTCCAGCTCTCTCATCATCCTAGTAGCTCTCCATTTGATTCTCTCCATTTTTTTTGGTCTCTCCCTTGCACCGGAGGACCCCAAACTGGACATAATGTACATAATACTCCACATGTACCTGCATGTGTTTCAGGTAGAGGAGAAGAATCACTGCGCTTGATGATTGACTGTGCTTTTGGTAATGTAGCCCAGTAAGTGGGTAGTCATCATTGCTTCAAGGTTACACCGGTGAGCCATGTTGAATTCATGGTCCACTAGAGCTCCAAATAATTTTCTACAGTGTTGCTACTTATCCTGTTGCCTATATTGCTGCATGTTTTGTTTGTCTGTTTTCTTGTTTTGGTTTGGTTTTGTCCTAGATGCGGAACTTGTCTCGGTTTACTTATTTATTTATTTTTATATGTCAAGAGGGTTTTGTCTGCCCCTTCCTCCCGTTTGTTGAAGTCCCTCTGAACCCTACCCTAAAACACATGGACTGCTTCCCCTATGTTTGGTGTCAGTCGCAAACTTGTGAAGAATGCATTCAGTCCTCTTGTCCAGGTTTTAATAAAGAAGTTACAGAATTTTGGCTTTAGTATCAGCCTCTGAGGAGGGCCACTAATAATTAGCTGCCAGTTGAATTTCCAACCACTGATCATTATTCTTTTTGCTCAGTGGTCTATCTGGTTTTCCACCCAACCTTCCGTATGGTACATTTCTCCCTGGATTGAATACCAACGTTCTATAAGAGATGGTGTCAAAGACCTTCCTAGACTTAAGGTATATAATATCCAGTGCTCTCCCCTTGCTCGCAGTGATTTAAAAAAAGAAAGCAGTCAAGTTAGTCAAGAGTGATTTGCCTTGGTAAATTTGTGTGGTTGTTCCCAGCCACTTTCTTACCAAGTGCCTAAAACTGACTTCCCATAAACGGCCTT
>NW_009622445.1:25246-36642 GCF_000690535.1 Cariama cristata | reverse complement strand
AAAAGAACCAACTAAAAAAACTGTTTGCACAGATTCCTTACTACAGGTCTGAGCTTGAGATCCTCGCTCAGGCAGAGTTCCCACTGAGCCTGATGTTTCTCCAGCACACCTGGCCTCAAACAGTGGATGGGCTGTTGAAGACTCCAGCTTATCAATGCTAAGATCAACTTTTCTTTTTTCACTCCACGCAAGTCCCTTCCTCCCCACTTGCAATTCCCACCCCACATCAATTCCTTTACCTCTTTGAGACATCCCTTCCCCCTTGTCTCTGGCTGCAGTTGCTTGCCTACCTCAGCATCATTACCTACCCCGGGTGCCCCATTTCTCTCTTCTCTAATGTAAGTGCTCTTCCTCCTGGGAAGAACCTTCCTTCTTCTGTTTGTTTTTTTCCTGGGACCCCAGCAGGCAAGTAGCAGTGAGGCCTGAGGGAAGGTATTTCCCTGTCAGACCAGTCAGAACATGCAAGCCTTGTTATCCAGAGTGGGTGCATGCTGCTCTCCCAGCGCCCCGTGCACACTTGTTACCTGTCAGCCACAGGCAACCCAAATAAATTGTCCTGTTGTCTGCATTCAACCCCTGGGCAACATGATGAGTGGATCTAGTCTAATATATGTGCGCTATAGGTCTGATTTTTCTGTTAGTTTATGACCACCTGCTTTCCTACAGTTGTATCTGATTTATAGGGTGTAATAACGTTGGAAGTATTTTTCGTGCGGATGGTACAGCCTCTAACACCACTTGGTAGGCCTTGTGCAGAATGGGGAATGTGCTTTGAGATACTGTAGCTGTGAACAGTTATTGGTGAAGAAGTAATCTGCACTTCTGTAGCTGCTCTTAGTTTGAAAGAGGGAAGACGTACTAGTGCCAGGAGTTGTTACACCTGGGCAGTGAGTCTGGTATAGCTGTGAAGGTGCAAAAGAACTTCACAGCAGTCACATCCATTGGTATCTGGGGAACAAATTCAGCTGTCAGTTACCGCAAAGTCCTGGTTTAGGGATTTATTCTGCATCTAGTGGATGTCAGAGAGGAGTTTGGGGACTAGATTCTCAGCTGATACCCATCGGTTTGCATCCAACTGAAGCTGCAGAATGTAAAATTGGGAAAAGTCGGCCCTTCTGGTTTTCATATGATGAGTGAATATGAAAGCTTTCATCAGCTGAAGTGTATAAAATGAACTGCATCTTACAGACTTCTGACTTCTTTGCATTCTTTGATTTGTGCTGGTCATTTGCTGAGGGACAGGTGAGCTGGTGAAGGAATTCACCAGTAGACCCAAGTCTATCCTGACCCAATTAGAAAATACACATGTATTAGGAAAGACTGCTAACTGATCCTGTTGGCTGCGATTTCAGCATTTTGATGCCGAGAGAGAGAAATGTTTGCTCATAGCCAATTCAATGAGGTGCTGAGCCCTTCTTGTGGGGCTGTTAGCATCTTCAGGGAAGGTCATGACAGCTGGATAACTTGCAGGATTAAATCCAGAGTTAAACTTGGAGCCTGAGTTTTGGAAGCTGCAAGTTTGTGCATGGCTGTAGCTGCCATTGGGTGGCCCACAGAGAGAAGGGAAGAAGGTTCGTTAGGATTTGGGTAGTATGTAGAGGAATGAGTGTGCATGCTGGGATGGGATTTAAAACTTCAAACCAATTAGATTTTTTTAATTTTTTTTTTTTTGCTGTTTGTTAGCAGTTGTGATTAACTACCCTAGGCCTATAGATAGCTAAAGCACATGTAGGGACACCACATCCCTGTTAGTTTGGGAAATTTGTTACAACAGTGAGTCCTGAATTATCCCTAAAATATCCACAATGCACAAAGACTACATAAACCTAGTAAAAGAAGTGAGTTTGTTTACCGCTAACAAATTTTAGGGCAAATTGAGAATGTTTATTTTCTAAACACATTCCGCTGTACTTTTGAAATGATGGCTTTTTTCCTTTACAAATAATAGTTTCAATATCCTTTCCTTCACAGATGTTTGATCTAACCACAGCTGATGTTTAGCCATCGGGATCTTTTTTTCATGCCTGTTGCTTTTCTGTCCCCCTTCTCCACCCCCCGAGACAGATTGATTTGGAAACTATCCAAGTTCTCTCAGGAGAGGTATCAAATTCGCTCTGTTCTCTCCACACCTGACCCATTCTCACTTCCTTCAAGTGCTAACACTAGCAAGGGCCCAGCCGTGATGGAAAAAAACAAAACAAGAAAATCTCCTTACGTGTTATGCTTGTACGGTAAAGGTACCTAATGGGGAATGGTGTTTCAACAGATATATAACAGACTATGTTACTAAGGGAAGTTACTAGTCACTTTTCTTTTTATATCAGATCATATTTAAGAAAGAGGGAGAAAAAAAAAAGTAGGTGTTTGTAGAACAGCTGTACCTACCTGCACCACTCTCTACCCATCTGTTTATATCCCTTTACTCATGCAATAATAAAAACAAACCTTTTCCATATTTAGACTTTAAAACACACGCTGCAGTTCAATCTGATATTTCATGTAATAATCAAACCAATTCCCCTGCTAATAGCTACACACACATTTGTGCGTCAGTTCTTTAAATACCCAGCCTTTGGGAAATAGACCCTGGGTTGGAGCAGGAGGTACTCAGGCTGAGCATACAATGAGTTTAAATGGAATAAGCTAATTTGTCACTGTTTTGTTATGATTGAATATATGTGTTTAGAATGAAATTTAATTTAAATCCAATTTGTAACATCTCTGTGGGTGGGACAAAGAAAAAAAAAACAAAACAGAAAAAAACCCCAAAGGATATATTAACTGGATACAGCACTGTGAATGTAATGGGACTTCTGAGTTTAATGTTCAATTAAAAAGCCCTGCATGTTCTTATTACTGTTTACAGGAGTGGGTTTGGGGGAGATTTATGTTATAAAAACCCAACAACTGTACAACCCTTTTTTTGTCACTGACTCGTGCAAAGTCTTTACCTGGTACAGTTAAGCCATCTGTTATTCTTGAAGGAAAATTCAGTCACAGAGGTATCAAGAGATAAAAAGAGCATTTTTATCTAAACATTTGACCGAGTTGCCATGTTGGTTTTTTTACTAAAGAAAATGAAGATGAGTTAGTATAACTGGCTGTTGTGTTTTGATACGAACCAGAAGAATCTAAGTGGAATAAACAAGTGTGAGCCTTGCGGGGGCTGATTAGTCACACCCCACCGGCGCCCCGAGCACCGCGGCACCCGCACCAGGCTGCAGACCCTCACCAAGCAGCACCGCCGTCCCGCCCCAGCGCTACCAAGGGCTTAGCAAAGCCTGGCATGATCAGCTTCGTCTCTTCTCCCCCACCTCCTCCTGCTACTTTAAAAGTAGTTGGGGAACATGATAAATGGCAGGAGAAAAAGCCCGTTGGTGGTTGGTTATCAGGTGCCTGCAGGGCACGGTCAGAGTCTCTAGTTGGGCTAGAAGTCAGGATTGCTCAGTGGGCTTCAGTGAAATGACACTACTTTACACTGGATTTCCTCTTTCTGTTATTTTTTTCTCCCTTCTTTACTTGAGAAAAATGTTCAAATTATCATATATCAAGCAGGGTGTTTAAAGAAGGTTCAGAATATGATACTAACCCAGGAAGAGCCAGGAACCATGAAGTTGGAGGGAGGGAGGGAGAGAGGGAGGGGTGGGCAGGCAGGCACTTGCTCACCATTCTTAATATTAAGGATAAACAGCGTGAATCAAAGGTACCTAAGTTTGAGTGTCTTGGCAATCATTAGTTCCTATCACCTTTGCGTTGTTTATTTAACCTTGAACGTCTGTATCAAATATATCCTTTATATAATCACTAATCATAGAGATACATATAAATATATACCTATAATAGATCCTGCAAAGACAGGTTTGTTTATTATAGACCCTTAAAATACATACAAATAATTGAATACTTTGTTGCCTATACAGTATGTTCTTTCATTTGCATGTTATTTACCTAATATTAAGTAAGGACTTATTACAAGCTCTCAAAACAGATATATCCCTTATTGGGTAATTAATACTAATCTTGCAAACACATTAACAACACAGAGACAGTAACAGCTATCTTAGGAGCTGTTACAGTCTGTCTTGTAAATCCTGTCTTAGTATGGGGATTAGTTCATGCTCCTTTGGAGATGCAAAAATCTACAGTGTCAATCCTGATGCCATGCATGGGGGCCAAGTCTGTAGGGATCACTTCCCCTCCTGATTTCGAGGGTTTTTGAATGCAGCTCTAACAGCATATTTGAAGTGTATGCACATGTGGGTGAGACAGACACACATAAAAACCACACCTGCAATTTTGAACTACTTCAGTGTTTTCTATTGTATTTGGTTGGCATTAAGAATAAGCAAACTAAGCCTTTAAATTTAATTTTAAAAAGTTAATAGAAAAAAAATCAGAAAGCTCTTTTAAAAACTTTGCTTGTTAAACAAACAGTATTGTTCAAGATAGGTTTTGTTGATGTTCGGGGGGGGGTGGTTTCTGGTTTCTTGGTTTTTTTTTTAAAGTCTCAAAAACCTGCAAGCATGATGTTTTCCCTCAGATATAAATATGCCTTCAGGTTGTGACCTCCAGAAATTACTTCCATGAAGGCAGTGTTGACTGAAATGATTGTAACCATGATTTTACTGTAATAACTTGCAGAATAGAGATGGTAGAGTAAGTGTCATGGTTTCGTATACATTTACTCATGGCTTTTAAAATTACTTTTGTGGCTAGATAGTAGGACCAACCTGCTTTATCTTCCATATGTATATTTGTATTTGGACATCCACAAGAACTGTACTATCCTGTCTCAGAGTAGGAAGTGAATGGTACCTCCTGCCAGCATTGCCTACACTGGCTGTGCTACACCCTCACAGAGCAACTGATGTTACCTGCTGTCTATGCCTGCATTAAACTTCCTAGAAATATAAGAACAGTTTTATGGGTGCAGAGAGGAGTGTTTTGGTTACAGACCATCTTTACAGTTTTAATTGGAATTAATAAAGAAAACAAGACAGACTACACACACAAAAAGAAAAGGTACAGTGGTAGAATATTGATTGAAATTAAATGGATTCTGTTCATGTAACCAAATTGTCTCAAAAGTAACCTAGGTCTACACTCAAAGGCATGTAAAAGCCCAAGTCATTGTGAATCCAGAACCACCTTCTGAGATCTGAAATATCAGGTAACTTCAAGCGCTGCAATAAATATTTATATTTACAGTCCTGTTTGGTTTGAAAGTTGGCTTATCACATGTTTGCCAGGACGAGAAACACTCTTACATTGATTGACTGTATAGAGCATCTTTTGACATAGTCTCTCTCAGAAATGAGCGTTCCTTCAATTTTCATACTGTTTCCTCTTTATCTGCACTGTCAGATCAATGTTTGTAGTGGCACAAAAGGGGTTATGCTACGGGTAGTCCAACTTTCATTATACTGGCGCCCAGTGATGCAGGGGTGGATTTCAGTTCATCATGGGAGAGTTACTGTAATTGTCTCAGAGCTTCATTAGCTGTCAGTCCTCCCCTCTGTGTCTGACATGTCAAAACCGAGAGACAAGCTGCTAATTTCTTGTTGAAAGCAGCCACACTCTCTAGAGCTTGAAAAGATATACAAGCTCCTTCCTTTTATGCTAACACACCTGACAAGTGCCAAGTGCTCTTACCTCTCAATGAAATCTGAAATCAATAGGTTTTGTGGGTGCTCAGAGCTCTCAAGTGGCTCTTTTAAAACCACTGTGCTTCAGCTGGGCTGGGTTTTGGGGGCTTCTTGGCATCCATCTGTGACTCTGCCACGTGCATCCTGTTTGACCTTGAGCAAGTCACTTAGTCTGCCTCCTCTTCAGCTTCTTGATCTCAAAATGGAGTCTGTAGCTTTTTGTACCTAACAGGTCTGTGGTGAAGATTAATTACTGAATATTGGTAATGACGTGGTCAGGTTTTATGGTGATGGTTATTTTACAGAATAATATAATGAATAATATTTGGATGCTTAAGGTGTTCTTACGGAGTTGTTCATGCTGCATCTCTCCTGACTCCACATCCAGACAAGATTTAGGTCCTACCCAGCCCATAGTCTTATTTCCCCAAAATGGAAACTCAAGAACATGTGTTGGAACACAACCAGGATGTGTGGTGTGTGTGGGCGCACCATGCAGCGCATCTGCCCTATGACTGTGAGGTGAGATGCTGTGACATGCAACACAGTTTGTCTTCTCCTGAAGCTTGACTTTCTCAAGTTGGTTGGAGGCATCTTAGCAGCTTTGTTATTCCGGGCCTGGTGGATCCACAGTAGTCCTTGGGGTAATTCTCTGAAGGCTGTGGGTTCTGCCTACATGGTTGCCTTCGGCAGCAACATGATAAGCAGCAGCTTGTGGCACCATCGCGCCCTCCCACACTGGTGATGACTAGAATGTGCAGTTGTCTTCCTTGTTTCCTAAACTAGTACATGATTTTATAGCCCTTGGATCCTGCGTTGATCCTAGACAGGCATACAGATCTCACACACTGTTACAGAGGAACAAACCCTGAGAAATGCCAAATGTCTACAACTTAAGCAGAATTGGTAGTGAATCTCAGCTCTCAGAATTGCATCTCTTTTTTCATGAAAGTATGATGTATGCAGCCATTTTGCATTTTAAGAAGAGCTATGATTTTTTGGGGTATGGATGGCATTGGCCAAAAATACTGTCTAAACTCACAGATGTTTATATAGTCTTTACTGTGATTGCCTTCTGTAATTTTGGAGTTGTTATTTTTAGCTCTTCATTTCTACAGCAAGACCTTTTGGCATCTTTGTGGAACAGGAGCAGTGTCCTGATTTAGCATAGCTCCGTGATACTGACATTGCATAACTGAAGGAAGGAAATAGCTCCCTTGGTATGTACTTTTACTGTAAGCAGCATAGGGACGTTTGTTGAGATTCATTGAGGAGCAGAGCGTGTAAGAAGTTGTGGAGTTCTGTAGCTTTCCAGCAGAGGACAAGGGTATGGAGGTTCCAAGGGAAACAGACAACCTTTTTAATTCTCATAAAACTTACTATTCTTTGCTTCCAGGATGAGCAAAACAGTAAATATCGAGCAAAGCAGTAAATACCAAGCAAAGGATGTTGATTTGTATGCACAGCAATTGTTGGAATAAAAATCAGTTCAGACCCCAGTGACTCTTGCCAGCCCTTGTTATGGCTGTAGAGATGTGAATGCACAGAAAGTAAATACAACTTAAAATTCAAGCTACCCATCAGATTGTAACTCCAAATAGATTGTTCTCCTTTCCAGAAATGACTGGAAAGTTTCCACGGGAGGGGAGAGGCAGCAGGGGAGCAGGACCTGTGGAACTGTGCTTGTGTGGGGAGCTGTATCACCAGCCCTGAGATGCTGCTGGCATTTCGTTTGTTGTTGAGTAACACAAAAATCTATTGCAGAGCAAAACAAAATGAGAACTCGGTATCAGAGTGTAGATGCCAGTCTTGCATTAATAAAACAATAAATGAAATTAATAATTTATCTGTGGCTGTTTTTACTTTTTGGGTGGTGGTTTTTGGGTTTTTTGTGGGTTTGTTTTTTGGTTTTTTTTAAACATTAGTGGAAGGATATTTCCATTCAAACTGAACTGGAGTGAAATTACTTCTACTATAGATAAAACATATTCAGATGAGCGGCATGCTTTCCCCACAAAGCTAACTGCAATCCCAATTAACACTTCTCAAAACTGAATTTATTTTTTTTCCCTCTACTTCCTAATGAGGTTTTTTCCTCCCTGCTGTCTTGATACAAAGCTTTATGCCGTATGAGTGTGTTCATATGGTGCTTGAGTGCGTTATCTGACCTTGATTGGTGTTTTGGGAGCCAGTTAAATAGATTACATAGAGGTTACCTTGACAACTGTCTTTGCTGATTTAGCAATGCAGTTCATTCTTGGGCACAAGACTCTCGGCAACTGTGGAATTCCACTGACTTCATATTAATCATTAACACAATGTTCTGGGGAGGCTCTGCCAAGCTAGCAATAAGGACTGTATTGAAATTATTTTTTTTTACTGGGTAAATGTTATAGACCAAGATATGTTTACAGTATGAAATGTTGTTCACAGTCATAAAATGAAAATATATGTTCCTGTTTATTTTTTTCTCTCTCTTCTAGTTTCAACAATAATATTGGAAAAATAAATCTCCTATTATGTCTGATGGGAAAAGATGGTCTTTTAAATGAAACTCTTTCCTTAACATTGATCTTACACCATACCTTCTTTTAGGTCTGTGCTGTAGCCTCGCAGGCATGACAGAGAGTTAAATTCAGTGTGCAAAGGCTTATGAGCCTGGAATCTGATCTCTATTAACTTCAAGGAGATTGCTTCTGATTTACATTAGTTTACATATCGGTCAGAATCTGGCCCTTTTCAAAAGGTATTTGAAGAAAAGACAGACACTTGCTTTTTCAGAACTGTTGTCCAAAATTGTTTACAGTAGCCTTAAACATTAAAGATAGTATGTAATTGGGACTTTGGGCTTTGTCTTTAAAATTAGTCTTTTTACTTTTAAGTACCCAGCTCAACCAGAATTTTGCAGGAGGATGTCAAGGTTCTGGGACTGTATCTTGCAAGAGGCTGGAAACCTTGTGGAAATTAGACAAAAGTTTTTTTATGAATCAAATATGAAAATTAATAATGTAGTCAGAGCAGGGGAGACACCATGTTTTTTCTTCTGATATGATATTCAGTGTATCCCATAATGTCCATCCTCCCCATTTTCCATCTGCAGTGTTGTACTGCAAATCCAACAGTTTTTTGGGTTGAAAATGCATAAGTCTGTCATACAACATGTCATCTACCAAGTCAGTGAAGAACATAGTTGAGGTCTATGGCACATGTGGATTTCACATGTGGAGGCAGATTGTATGGAATTTATGGGTAGACGTATTAAATATTTCTGCTAGTGCTATCAGGTAATAAAATACTAAACTTTTTTTTTAACTGCCATCATTAGGTTTCAGAGTTAGTCCATTACAAATAAGACAGTCACTTGTACTTCCTGGAGCAGTTGTGTGCAAACTCAAAAATACAGAATTAATCATGGTGTCTTCCACTCCTGATTTTGAAGTTAGTGTTTGCCCAGTTTGAGAAATATTTTCTTTCAACTGAAATTATACTGGAGAATAATTTCCCTCAGATTTGTTCTTTCATTCTTTTAGCAGTTTGGTGCTGGGCCAGTACCACAGGCATGAGCCATGTTTGTTGTTTCAGGTGAGGTCAGTGCACACATTGCTGTGCCGGGCACTGCTGTGAGCTGACTGTGGCCACCGCAGCTACCATGGATTTTTCTTAGGTGTTTTCTGCAGAAAACACTAGAAATAATTGGAACTTTTCTCTCAAGCAGTGTCTGGGAATGGTCTCATACACTATCTACAGTCAGAAAGGACCTTTCACTCACTTTAATGCAGAAGACTCCACTTGACCACGCAAAGAGCAGCTCTAGCTAAACAGATTTAAAATTTTTTGGAGGCAGGTATCTATTATGTTCTGTAAATGGCTTAGTGAGACAATGTAGTTGCCTTTGTACTCCTGATTCCGTGTCCCCGATGCTGCCTTAGCACATTGATAGCATTTGAGACAAAACGTTGGAGGTGTCAGTGGAAAAGTCAGTAGAAACTGGATTGTGTGGCTGAGTTACTATACCCAAGGATCCGTCCTCCCTGGTCCCCTCCAGCAGAGCTCTTCTGCATGCCCAGCTTAGGATATCTTAGCATAAAAATACACAGGTCTGCAGCTGGAGCCTTATTTTGGACATGCACCAAAATATCTCTGATACAGTACACTTACATTTATTTTTTGCTGGTACAAGTAAGATCAGAATCAATCTGAAGCAGGCTGGTGTGGCTTGCTGGAAGATTTTCAGAAGAATACCCAAATCCTTTACTGCAAGTGTGAATGGAATTGCTTACAGATTGCTTAAGGAAAGGAGCAGAACTTTGTTACTAGAGATTTTAATCTGTCACTTTAAAAGAGAGTGAATGTTTCCAATATATGCTCTAGGGCGTTTCACAATTGGTAGAGCTGATTTATTTGGGAGACCTGTAACCCTGCAAGAATTCAAAAGTAACACATTTGGGGCCTCTGATTTTAAGTTACAGAGTACAGATGATGGAGATTTCCTTGACACGGTTTCTCTCTTTTCACTTATAGTATCTGGGTTTGAATATTGAGCACAGCGGTGCCCAGCTGCCAGGGGTTTTTTTTATTGCAACTAGGACAAAACACAGGTTTTAGCAAAAAGGAACCTACAAGCATGAAACATCTAACTTCTGCATTTTGTAGGAATGGAGTTTCCAACTATCTTTGACTCATTTGTAAATCCAAGGATCAACAAAAGTCTTATTTTAGAACAAGTTCTATTGCAGACTGCTTTTAGCCCTATGTCATTTTTACACCCATGTACTCATTCCTGCAAGCTGTGGCCTCATGTGATCAGAATCAAACCCACTGCTCCTGTCTGCTATTCTGACACTGCAGGAAAAGCAGGGAGTTACTTTTGTCTTTCATGATAAATAAGTATCTCCCGTGTTCATACGTGAATTGTCTGTGGCCTGGTGGCCACATCTAAACCTGGTGGCCCTATGTACTGATAATTGCCGTATTTCAGCATTTATAGGAAAAGAGGTATCATAAATATCAAATTTCCATTGGTAAAAATTTTAAGAAAATGTAATTTGATGCCAACTATCTATGCGTATCAAAGCTTAAGACAAACATCCATGGTAACATCTGGGATATATCTGTGCTTTAGACATTTAACCAATCTAGTCAGAAGTTTCAAGGCAGTGTCCATCTGGGCCTGAGAACCTTTTTCCAAGATTAGTGGATGCAGTTTGAGGTCTACAGAGCAACTCCTGAGATTAATGGTTGTTCATGGCTTTTAAAATTTCTGCAGAGGAACAAAAAAGCAGAAACTTTCACAGACTCAGATATTGTAAGAGCCACTCATTGATTATCAGGAGGATATTTTAGCTAGATACTACAGAAATGTTGTTGAATTATGAATAACAGCCAATACGGTATATTCTCACAGGAGGTGGTCAAAACTGTCAGTACTGAAGTTATGCAAAGAGTTAAATAAAGCTTTCTCCAGGCTGATGAAGCAAGTGGCTCTGGAACCTATTAATTCTTTTCCCAGAGAATACTCCTGTGGTATTAGGGCATGGTTCCTAATGGGCTTTGGGCTGGAACAGAAGGCATGTTTAGATGCTGATGCTGAAGGCTGCTCTAACTTATGCTTGGGGACTGCCTAGCAATTAGCTTGGGATCAGGGGATTTCAAAAGTCACCTTTGCACCTCCTGTTTTGAGCTGCAGTGTGCATTTTTCTCTTGTATCCCAGATCATACCAGGGTAGGTGACTGGAGCAGTAATTTACTGTA